>NC_041221.1:148519089-148582222 GCF_002837175.3 Physeter macrocephalus | reverse complement strand
AACGGGAGAGGCCGCAGCAGAGGGAGGCCCGCATACCACAAAAAAAAAAAAAAAAAAAAAAAGTGGCATTTACTACTGTTCTCATACATTATTATTATTAATAATGAAGTTTAAGTTTTGGGGTCCATAAGCTGCAGATACAAAGGTGGATGAAGGAAAAAGAAGGAACAGATGAACACAGAGTTTCATAATCAAGGAATATTATGGCATCCAGGTTAATGCTTATGGTATGGTTAACCCACGGTTACTCTGAGCCAGCCACTGTTCTAAGCCCTCCACGAGCAATATCTCAATTAATCTGCACAACTCTTTAAGGAAGTAGCCCAGTTTTACTCATTGAGGCACAGAGAGGTTAAGTACTAGTTCAATGTCACCCTACTGTCTGACTCTAAACCTAGGGTGCTTAGAACCCAAGGATTCAAAGCCCAAACAACTTAAAAGTTTTGCATCTAGTTTTTTCAAAAATAATTTGCACATGCATAATTTTATGCTGTATCTACAGGGGAGTTTGTGGCCATAAAATTTGGTTCCTGGTACTGCCAAGGTGGGCTTGGGTAATTAAGTTAGCTATAGACACTGGCGAGCATCCAAAGAAATTGTCAAAAGGGAAAATGCCTTTATTAGATGACTAAAACTGTTGTCCAGTCTTGTTGAAAGAGTGCAGTGTATATGCTGTGTTAGCAATTAGCTAAAATGTTAAAATGGGGTGGATACTTGATTGCACTAGTTGGGCCTGAAATGTATTCAAGGATGAGCTTTGGCTCATATATTAAGTCAGTGAAGGAAAACAAAAGGACAAACCGGGTGTCTATACCTGCTGCTGCAGCCTTGCCCTTTGAGCACAAAGGATGGTCTTGCTGACCGGGAACAGTCTGGACCGAGTGCTGTGATTGTGTGCCTGACCTCTGGATGCGCCAGACAGCTGTGGGGACTGCACCCCGCCAGCCACAGGTGCTCCCTGACTGGGAGCAGGACTTGGTCATGAACCAGTCACCTGACTGAAGTACCCAGTGGGCCTCCCTTCCTCCGCTCTAAAATGTAGAGGCTAGGTGAAGATTCCAGAAAGCAGGGCAGAAATCCCCTGAACTCTGAAGTCGTGCTGCCTGGGAACACTAAGCTCTCTTCCATCAGTGGAAAGCCTTGATTTCTTCCAGATTTAAAAATAGACTGTGTGTGTGGGTAACTTGCAAAGCCTGAACTCGAGGTTTTACATGTGGAGAGCTTGCTGACAGATAGGATCCGCGGGAGTGTGGAAGAAATATTTAAAAATAAAGGTTGAAATGTGAATAGAACCGGAGTGCCTGTTCTTGAACTCACTCTACCACATTTTTTTTAGGAATTTATTTTGCAGTGGGAGGCACTTGGGGGTAGGGATACAAACAGGGTCTTCAGAAACCTGGAGGGAGTCATGGGAAGATCAGGGCAGAGGTAGACTCCATTGATGGGTGTGGCGAGGAGAAGTATAATTCAATATGAGGAAACGCTTTCCTAAGAGCTGTCCAGTTAATCATGACACAGCAGGACAGACGTGGAACAGGTGCACAGAGGTAGCTCTCAGAATTACTGACCCGGCCTTACGGGTCACTCCAGCACACATAAGCAGGTGAGTACCCTGAGCTGAAAGAATCCAAACCCGGCTGTCTTGACTTGAGTTTTTCTATTTCTAAGGCCATGAAAGTGGTTAGAAGTGAGCTCATATGGAGAAAGCGCTTTTGGGGGCAAAAATGTTCACTGGTAAGTTTTAAATGTCCCAGGAAAGATCAAAATCCATGTGCTGGAAAGCAGGGCTTTTAAGCCAGGTACCCGCAAATTGGAGATGTTGGTCTACCCCAGAATAGACAGGACAGCAGTGGAGAAGGCAGGGTGCTTCTGACTGAGGATCAGGCAGGGACCCACGCACATTCTCACATCAAAAAACATTTTATTGGACATTTCAGGAGGAATTTATTCCACGTCTGGTGAATTTAGAGTTATGGGCTTGGTTGGGGCCTCAAACAGGTGATTATGGTAATTTAGAGAGAGAGTGCCAAGCCATTTCTGTCACAAAGCCGTTCCAGCTTGAAAACAATAGTGCCTCCTTGTATATATAGAGTGCTGAATACTCTCCAAAGTGCCTTCCCATTATCTCGTTTGGTCCTTACAACAGGCCAGAGATATAGGTTGTGGCTCTCCTGCGGGGCTGTGAATGAGAGTTTTCCCTTCTCTGGGCTTCAGTTTCCTTATAGTGCTCCCAGGACTGCCTGGATCAGAATCCCCAGAGAGCTGGTTATAATGCAGATTCCCAGCCTCCACCCAGATAAGAGAACCTGGACTCATGCTGGGGTGGAGCCTGGGAATCTGCATGTTAAACATACTTTCCAGGTGATTCTTATGTGCACCAGAATTTGAGAACCCCTGCTCTAATATTTCATAACTCCTCAGCAGTGAGATCCTGTCATATGAAACACACACACTCAGCAACTAACAAAATCCTGAAAAAGTATAAAATTCTGATGAGTGGGGAGAAAACAGTCTAGTGTTGGCTGAGTGCATGTGATCATCCAGATAATAACAGCCTCTCAAGGATATAATTAGTGCCCTCGAAATTGGAATACGACTGTTTAATAATTTAAGTGAGATCATCAGGATTAATGAATAGCGGTTGAAATTAAATGTGGGACCATAAATCCGCACAGGCCTGTTACAGTGAGGCAATTATTTACGACAAGGCAACCTGAAAAACAGGGGTCTGACTTAGACTGAAGGCATCTTAACTTAGCTCCTCTGATAAGGGCCATGCAGTTTTGCACTTAAGGTAATCCAGGGTCTACATCCAAAGATATCACCATCCAACTGTATCACAAAGCATTTATTTGTGATATACGGTCTTCTATTCCTATAATCCAGTGTTTTCCAAGTCTGAGCAGCATTTCAACTCTATCAAAGTAATCTGAGATGCCTGTTGAGAATGCAGATTCTTGGGGCCCACCCCAGAACCACCGAATCAGGATCTCTGTGAGTAGGCCCTGGTAAGCTGCAATTTAACAAGCTCCTCCGTTGGTGCTAATAGGGATAAGAGTTAAGAAGCCCTACGTGAACTTAGCTGGAACCGGAGACTGTGTGGGACACACACCCAGCGTGGACTGCCTGCCTTTGAGGTCACTTTCTCCTTGGCCACTTGACTGGAGGGTTCTCCTCAGAGTTCTTGCCTTCTGTGGAAATCGGCATCCTCCTCTATGTCTTTATGGCACTTTTCAGCTCTTTAGGCTCTTTCACATTTCTAGTTCCATCTAATCCCTGTAACGAGACTCTTGAGGTAGATGGGGTAGCTGAGTGCTCACCACCCTGTGGACAGTCATGATAACCCCCATCACCACAACGGCGTCACCGGTGAGCACCGTTACTGAACGCCGACCGTGGGCTGGGCCCTGCGCTATCTCTAGTGCATTACCTCACTTAATCTTCACCTGACCCGTGAAAGGGAGGATGGTAGTTACGGCTTGTGGGTTGGGAGTGACGGAAACCCACCTGCAATGAATTTACGCAAGAGGACGGTGTATTGGCTCACGGGAGGGGAAAGGACAGGGGCGGAACTGGCCTGGAGTTAGGTCAGGCTCAGCTGGCATCACAGGCTGGCGCCTTGGATGAACCACCGTGGCCATGGGGATGGGACAGCACTGGCCAGGTGGGCTGGAGCCTCCTTCATGGCTGGGTGGTATTACTGACCGGCTGTCCCTTCAAGATCACAAGGAATGAGTGGTAGGTGAGGAGCAGTCCACCAAACTGACTACGCCACCCTGTCTTCCCTCAGCTGGAAAGGGTGGGAGATGGGGGCGATAGGGTTCTGCGTCTACGACAAAGAATGCTGAGAGTCAACTCTGCTCGGGAGGAAGGTCTATTTACAGGTCATCTTCATTCACTCATGAGTTAAAAGTATTGCTTCTTCCGTCATAAGGAAGCAGAAACATGTTTTCTGGGAAAGGTCAGGGCTGGTCTTTCCTCCTGCCTGGTTAAAACATATCTGCTGGCTGCTGTGGAGGTTTCTGGGAAGGTAATTGTTAGTTTGAGCTTTCCATTAACGGAGACTGGAGTGCAGTTATTATTTAGAATATTCCAGACCATATATTCTGACAGCACACAGAAAAAAAAAATTAAAAGTTTCTGAGAAGACTGGGCAGAAAACAGCCTTAGGATGCCACCTGTTTTCACCCTCACTACATATTATTAGCAATGCCCAATAAATCCCATTCATTAATTGGCACAGTAGACGGTGGGAGTTATTGGTTATTTTGAGATTCCCGGTTGCTCATAAACAATGTGGGCATCTCTGAAGAGGTCTGCATTCATGAAGCTAACAAATAAATATATATAATTTTATCATTCTGGGAGGAATGAGTAGTTTGGTCTTTCAGGAGAAGGACCTGAGTGTATACAAGGATCCCAAAGGTTGAAAAAGGCAGTCTGAATCTGTTAATACTTTACGGGACCCAACGTCCCTAAATAGTATAAGAGGAAAGAGTGTTACTATGGTCTTCGCATGCCTGTTTCTTTGTTCTATACAATGATGCAAGAATTACATTTTCATGAGATTTTTCTATTTCAGATAGGAAAGCAGGAGAATAAAAAGAGAGAAAAGAGAAATGAAAACTTCAATGACCACGAACACTGTATTGATTAACAGTGCTGCAATCTTCTCCTTTTAATTTTTTCAATAAATAAGAGATGTATAAATGTCTGGATCTGGCCTTCCTGATCTTCAGAACTGTCAAGCATTGCCTGTTTTTGGCTATGAAAACTGGTAACATTTTAAGCCTCCGGTGTTTACAGATCTGAAGGTGCCTCTGGATTCAAATCAAACCAAAATTGGCTCTGGAGCTGTGGCTGCCTGATAAAGACGTGACTGAACCTTTCGGGGACTGGAAGTTTTGCAAGGAAATTGGGAAGAATTCCTGAAGTATTGATATCTTTTGCCAATGAGTCATTTCACAGCTGCCCATGGGTCTGGTGTTGGTCAGTAGGTTAGAGCTGATGCCTACTTTTCGGCCGATGTGCTTCGTTAACCTGCTAGAACCAATATTATTTAGAGAAGCTGGCTAATATTTATGTAACCAAGCAGGACCCTATGGGGCCTTCCCAGGACAGACCCCGCCCCCCCTCCCGACACACCCCCATGTCCTCCACCTGCCTCTTCTTTGTAGAAAAGCTTCAGTCTCCCAGGCCCCCCACCTGAGTCTCAAAAGGCTGGCTCAGGAGTTAATGATTAGGAAATGTGAAGATGTAGAAACTAACAATACTTGTTGGTCCAGGAAACTGGTAACAATTGAGACTATAAATCAGCCCCAGAGTCACTGAACTCCCAGGTCCCTGAAAGATACAGATAAAGGCCTGACACACATTCCTAAGTTGTTTTTACAGGAAGCAGACCTCCACCAGAAAACTGCTGACTGCAAGCACAGAGACCTCAGACTGGGTGAAACCAGAACAGGGGTGATGCTTGAAGCTTCATCTTGATGCCAACCCATCCAATAATTGTGTATGAGCTGAGCATGCACCCTGCAGTCCCCTCCTTCACACTGCCTTCAAAATCTTTATCTCCTAACCGGCAAGTTGGAGATGGTCTTAGGACAGTAGTCCACCATCTACCCAGGTTGCTGGCCCCTGAATAAAGAGACTTTTCATTTCCTGCCAACACTTGTCTCCTGAGTATTGGCCTTTTGAGCAGCAAGCAGCTGAACTTGAGCTGGGTACCAGCCCTGTCCAGTTACACTGACTGTGAACGAAAACAGCAGAACATACTTCCTTAGATATAATGGATGTATATCAGATGTCATGACTGAGCATTTCATATCTTTACCTAGCAGTTTTGTTGTTGTTTTTACCTAAAAGTTTTTTATTTAGGGGGTGGGAGATATGGAGAGGAGGTGAATTCCTTGTACTTGGGTTTGAATTTTCTACTAAATGTGAATTTTCCCATTAGGCAAATGTTGGCTGAGAGGCTCCCAATAAAACTAAGTATAATGTTTAAGTTGCTTACAACAGTGTCTGGCACATGGTAAGTGCTGTCTAGGTGTTACACAGCATTATTATTATTGCTGTTACTGCTTCTTCCCCTCTATGAGGCAGACAAAACCAGCTCTTTCAGCTCCCCACTTCTGAGCTAAAAGAAGGATGGGAAAAGGACTTGGATGGTTTGCACTCGATCAAGTGAGATACTAAGGGACCTCCTTCTTTTATTTTAGCCTCAAATCTCATTTCCCTCTAGGCCCTGAGCAAATAACAATTCACGTCAGACCTAAGCTGGCAGAAAGGCCCAGTAGCTTTCTGAAGAAAGACTATGACAGAAGGGGGGCAGCTCTGTGGCTCTCTCCCTGGGGACCTTATTCCAAGGACCTCCAGTCACCTGTTTCATTAGGTTTTGCTTCCCCCCATTTAGTTTTTAAGGGAACACTAAAACAGTGGAAAAGGTTAGACTTTAATCCTCACAAGAAAATCAGGAGAGTATCAGCAATTTAGCACAGTTTTGCTGCACCAAGTTTTTAAAATATAGAAGGCTCGCCTACTGCTATAGAAGCATCACCTTTCTGAAAATATAATGCAGCTATTTTCCACTACAGAAACGATTCTTTCCCAAACATCAGAGCTTTTGATGCTTCAGATGCAATGTGAGCGATTTATTTGATTTTTTTTCTTTGCTATCCCAGTAAATCATTTATATAGTGCTTGATTCACAAAATCCTGGGTTTTTTTTAAGATGCACAAAATATACCATAAGCATATCGACTCCTGCATGCTGTGTTCTTGCCAGATAGCCAGCAAAAGGTTTATAGATTTCCCCCATTATAAACTAACTCATATTCTGTAACAGCTTTAATCTTCTTAGCAGTTCTCTCCTTTGGAGTCTGAGGGGAGAAGCATTCAGGATGTTATATGAAAGGAGAAGAGAATCAAGAAACCTGTGGATTTTCTTAGTGGTAAGACACCCTAGAGACTGATACATAGGAAGTGTGATTCTTAAGGTTACCGAACCATCATGGGGAAGATGGATCCCTCCCGTCAAATGGGATGACTAACCAGGAGGAGACTCCTCTAAGGGCAGGTAAGCAGTTTAGGACACCCCCCATCGATCTCTCAGAGCCTCACTTTTGTCATCTGTAAGATGGAACTGTTTCCCCTGCCTTCACAGTTCCAAAGAAGGAACAATATTTCATTTCTGGGGTGGCCAGGAGAGGGGTCACAGGGCAGGCCAAAGTACGAATGCTCAGGCTGCCCACACGGCCTGCTAATTTATGCTTTCCCTGCTGTGGTGAACTCACCGGCACAGGCTCTGCCCTGCCAGGGAGGCCCACAGCTCCTCACTGCTCAGCCTGTCCCTGCATCAGTCAGTTCAGGAGCAAAGTGGTAGGGACAGATGCGTGTTGTGCTCTCTGTATCAGCCTCTCCAACAATACGCCTAATATTCTGGAGTCATATGAATCCTGTATCCCACAATTGACTCAGAGGAGGAGAGATGTGATAGTCATTTTATAAATGACAAGGGGGAAATGACTGTAGAAAACTTAGTGGAAGAAACCTGGATACAAAGTTAAACATAACTGGATGTCCACTACACAAAGCGTAATGTAAAGGGGCTAAACGTAGATTCACATTATGGGTTATTGTCTAGCTAGTAAAAAACAGATGAGTTAGCACTATACCTATTGACCTGAGGGATGTCTGTGATACATTAACGGGGAAAAAAAAAGAAGAGCAATATGTACAGTATGATCCCATTAAAAGGGGAGAAAAAAACATGTAAAGATTAGGGGCAAAAGTTCTAGAATCAGAATGCATGGTTTTGAATCAAAGTTCTGCCTCGTTGTTCTAAGTAGACTGGCCATTTACTTAACCCCTCTGTATCTCAGTTTTCTCATCTGTAAAATGGGGATAAAATATTACCTTTATTAAGTAGAAAAAGGAGGTTTGAGATCATTGAGTCCAGTGGTTTTCACACTGGGAATGACAGAAGCCACAACAGTGCTGAGGTGATGAATGGGTAAATGCACTGAGCATGAATGCTCAATAAGTATTAGCTCTTGTTTCTACACATTAGTGTTATGATGCAGAGTGGTCTAGAAGGATACACACCAGACTGTTGACATGAGTTAGTTCAGTTGGCCTGCAACTAGAGGGGGATTGGGAGGGTATGAAAGAGAATATGGAAATGAACAGACACTGGGAACCAAAGAACATGTTCAGATGGTAGATCAGATGCTCAATAGCAAATGTCACAGGGAAGCACAAATCCAAACAACAATGAGAAACCACTACACACCTATTTCAGTGGCAAAAATCCAAAACACTGACAACACCAAATGCTGGCAAGGATGTGGCACAACAGGAACTCTCATTCATTGCTGGTGGGACTGCACAATGGCATAGTCACTTTGGAAGACAGTTTGGCAGTTTCTTACACAACTAAATGTACTCTTATCATATGATCCAGCAACTGCCACCTTCCTTGGTATTTACCTAAGTGAGCTGAAGACTTACGTCCACACAAAAACCTGTACGTTGATGTTTAGAGCAGCTTTATTCATAACTGCCAAAACTTGGAAGCTACCAGGATGCCCTTCAGTAGGTGAATGGATAAATAAATGGTGGTACACTCAGACAATGGAATAGTATTCGGCACTAAAAAGAGATGAGCTACAAGCTATAAAAAGACATGGTGGAACATTAAATGCATATTAGTAAGTGAAAGAAGCTGATCTGAAAAGACTGCATGCTGTCTGATTCCAATTTTATTAGACATTCTAGACAAGGCAAAACTACGGAGACAGTAAAAAGGTTAGTGGGTGCCAGGGGTTAGGAGAGAGGGAGAGATGAATAGGCAGAGCACAGAGGATTCTTAGGGCAGTAAACTACTCCATATGATGCTATAATGGTAGACACACGTCATTATACATTTGTCCAAACCCACAGAATATATAACACCAAGAGTGCACCTTAATATAAACTATGGATTTGGGGTGATAATGATGGGTTGCTGTAGGTTCATCCATTGTAACAAATGTACCCCTCTGATGCAGGTGCAGGACACTGATGAGGGAGTGGGTGTGGGGGGATATGTGTAGGGGGTGGAGGGGTGGATGGGAACTCTCTGTTCTTTCAGCTTAATTTAGCTGTGAACCTGAAACTGCTCTAAAAAATAAGGCCTATTAAAAAAAAAAACACACACACACACTGGGAAAGGGGAGAACCCTAAATGTTAACAGTAATTGCCTCCAGGTGATGAGGTTATGGATGGCTCTCTCTGCGCTTTCCACATTTCCGTCTTGACTCCTAGCCTGTGCTCATGATGTTCTCTGCCTGGAACATTCTTCTCCCTTCCCTACCCCAAGGAGAAGTATCTGCTTATCCTTAGGATCGAGTTCAGCTGCAATTTTTTCTGGGAAGTCTTCCCTGATTTCTCCGGGCTCGACAGTGCCTGGACCTCCACCAAGGGGCACATACTCCGTGGTCTTATGATTGCCCCTTACCTTGTCTGTCTGCCCTGCTGGATGTGAGCCTTAGAAGAGAAGTCTATTTTATTCCCGTTGTAGCCCCAGCACCTGCTGCAGCGACGGGCACAGAGTCATTTCATGAATTTTGCTGAATATACGAATATGAATGAAATCAGGACAAATGTAGAGAAAAACAAAATCAGCAGCACAACACTCAAGGTGAAGAGAACCCAAACAATACAGTGAAAGTGGGGAATGGCCATCCTGACAGTTGTGGTGGTCCTGGAAGCAAACTAAGGCTTCGAGAGAGATGACAAGAAACGAGGAATAGCTGCCGATGGGCTCGTGTCGAGAGTGGTACGTTGCAATGCAAATCAGGTCAGGGCAAACGGATCTCCTTGACGTGTCTCCAGGACTGACCTGGTGTGACAGCGCAGGTCAGAGTTAGTAAGTCCATCATAGAAGGAAGAGCTGGGACCTTGGTCTCAATGGTGAGAGCCTCTACCATGTGTACTAATGGGCCCTGCAATGTCCATACTCCCTCCAGCACCAATCACTGCCAACAATCTGTTGAGAGCTCCACAAACGCTTGCTTGCTTAAGAACCTCCTTTCAGGGAACCCTGCCATGTGTATGTTTTTGTTTGTTTGCTGATGGGGAGCTAAGCTGGGGGAAACGATGTCAGTGAGATCATATTATAGCCTTTCGTTTCTGCACCTCATCATTCCAGGTGGCCCACAGTTCGTCCAAAGACAATAATCCCATCCACGTCTGCATATCCTATTTTTTTTGGAAAACCAATATTGTTTGGAAATGGGGAGGGGAAGGAGAATAGAAAGAAACGAATGAACAAAGACCCCTCTTGATTTTCCTAATAAAGATCTCCTATCTGGGCAGTGTAATCTGGAGGCAGGTCTGCCACCCTACACTCTCACCTTTCTCCCACGAGTGCAAAAACACCTCTTTGGCCTCCTCATCCTCAAGCCAAGCCTCCACGTTTGAAGAGCTTTTGGAGCCCCCTGGAAAACTCCGCAGTGCTCTATTTGCAAGCAGGGCCAGGATTATTCCGGGGCCAACGTTTGCCTTCACTCTAGTCCCCAGTGCTGCCTGCACAAAGCTCTGGATCTTATTTCAAGAATTCATCTGCTCCAATTTTGTCTCCTACCCGAGGTCTCGACCCTCAGCCAAATTAAAATTAGTTGCCCTTAGGATCCTGGAAGAGGCTCGTTTCAGAGGAAAATGCCTTCTGCCAGGCAGCGCCAATCAAGCCTGTAGTTAGCATCTATGAATTTCAACTCTGAGAACTGCCTCTGCTCACGTGGCCCAGAGGAATCCGTCTTTCACGATGGCCCATATTTGCCGTACTTGAGACAGGCCTCTCTATAATTCTGAAGTTGTTTCTCTCAAAACTCCTTTTTAAAACAATCACTGCTAAGTTTTTCTTCCAAAGCTGCCTTGAGAATTTCTTCTTGAAACAAGAAGAAGGATTGCTTTTCTGAAGAACACAGGTTGCAAAATCTGACAGCTAATGTGCAGGACTGAGGGGCATGAGGTAAGAGTTCTCCTCTGCGTTCCATGCCGGATTCACTGAGAAAAAAGGGCCTCAGTTCTCATTCCTGTCTGTGAAATGGGACAGTATTCATTCTCTTCTCTATCTTATTAGGGTTTGGGAACGGTACTGCATTGGGTTAATGTTTTTGCTCTCTGGAGAAACAGATGTTACTTGGTGAATGTCATTCGTATAAAATTTACCTTTTCTTTCTCAAGATTGTTAGTCTTTTTTTTATTGGGGGAGGGGGAATCACGTTATTTTCATCACTGAGTACAACACTGAGGAAATTGGGATATTGGAGCATAAACCATTATGGTCCCGGATTGGTCGTGTTTGATAATGAGCTCTCTTTAGCAAGAAGTTTGCTCTTTAGTACAATGGAAAATGATGTATTGAGAAGCATCCTGGGGGGTAGAAAACAGTAATGTGCTTCTGCAGATGTGTCACATTAACAGCTAAGACGAGGGGACAGGCTGTACTGGGAGTGTAGAGTGGGGATTCTTGTCTCTCCTCTGCAACCAGCTGGCCATGTGCTCTTAGTTAAGCTTGTCCACTGCTCCAGGACTCAGGTTTCCCATCTGTACAATGAGTAGGCTGTTACATCTGCAATTTTCACACATTTTTAAGCAGTGGAGTTCCTCTTAGTGAACAATTTTCCAGAAACCAAATACAGACCATGCCAGGAGAGGTATGTGAACCCCACCTGCACCTGTGAGGCTCTTCACAGCCCTCACAGTGCTCCCTGATGCATTCCTGGGCCCCCTACTGCTCCGAGGCACATGTTCAAAGACAGTAGCCTTGGGTGACCTTGAAATTCTTTTCTAACCCAACAAGTAGAACTGCTGTTTCTAATCTGGATGATGCCGGGTTCACTCTCCCTCTGGAGGACTAATGCCTTGTGATGCTCACAGAAGGATCCTGCCAAGTGTTACGGGTCTGCCCCATGCTTCAGAAAACAGGCGACAGGGACCTGAACCTGAAACCCAAAGACGTGGGCCAGCGCCGGTCACCAAAGGAACCGCTGTGTCTTCCACAGCCACATCTATCTCGCCGAATGAAGACGACCCTGTTGCGAGTGATGGTTTTCCCTGTGTGGATACAGCTGTAGCTGCCATATATTTTCCCTTCTTCTCTGCTCCCCCCTCATTCATTCGTTCACTAATTCACAAACATTAACTAACCACAAATGGTCTAATGAGGAAGCCTGATAATGAACAGGTCAGCAAACAGCCCTGTGACCCCACGTGGAGAAGAGAGCACAGCGGCAGGGGTGGGGGACCGAAGTGAAGATGGAGTGAGAAGAGCCAGCCGTGGGAAGCGCTGGGAAGAGGGTGCCCGGGCAGAGAGAAGAACACGAGAAGATCCCAAGGCAGGATGGAGCCTGGCGTGCTCCAGAACAGAAGGCCCTGCCGTGGCTGGTACACGAAGAAGGGGAGCAAAGCACAGAGGGCAACTCTCACGGCTGTGGCTCTCAAGAACCTGAGGGAAGGCTCGGGTATTCACCCCAAGGAGCTGGGGCTGTGTCTGCCGCAGCACAGTAAATGGACATCAGTTAATGACTTGAGCAATGTGCTCATTTATATCCATTTTCACCACCTGGCTGAGAGCCCGTGGCCTGGGGGTGGCAGGCCCAAACTGGGGGAAGGATGAGGTTGGGAGAGGAGGAGGGGTAAAGGATGAAAGGCAGGAAAGGCAGAGGTAGAGCATGGGTCTGGGGCTCTGAGTCCACGGGTCTGCGTGTTCTGCTCACTGGCTGTGAGTCTGGGCAAGTCACCTGACCCCAGCTCCTCATCGGAGACGCAGAGAGCCCAGGGCCTCCCTCAGAGGCTGTCGTCAAGAATAAATGAGATAATGTATGGGCCTGGCACATAGAAATGGCCCCCGAAATGGTGAATGGATGGGGAGACAATTTAGGTGGAAGGTGGGACAATAGCACATTTTTTTAGTGCTTTACAATTTGCAAAGCCCTTTCACCCACGGAAAGGGGGAGACCATACCTCCATGTCTGTACATTTATCCCTGACACCCCCTCCAACAAACTAGCCATAAATAATGTTAACAGTAATAATGATAATACCAAGCTTAAATGTTTATTTCTAATGTTCACTTTGTGCCATGTACTGTCCTAACCACTTGACATGTATTAACCCACTTAATAGTCATAGCTACCTAAGAGGTAGATTCCCTTTTACAGATGAGGGAACTGAAGCACAGAGAGATTAAGTGACTGGGTCAAGGTCACAGAGCTAATAAGTGACAGGACCAGGATCAAAGAGGTAACTATTGCTAAAGAATGGTGCTACAGACACAAGGAGACACACCCACAGGTGACTTCACAGACCTTGCTTCAGGGACACAAATAAATTTCATATAATGGATGCTATTGTAACCATGGCGGAAGTGCTAAGGGAACTGAGGAAACGAGCTCTGATCATTTAGTTGTCAAACACATATTAAGCACCTACTATATGCCTAAGGAGTTGAGGATATGTAGTGAACAAGACTGATGGGGTGGTCCCAGCTCTCAGAATGTGGAATCTGGTAGAGGAAACACACAACAGGCCAATGTTTACACACATGATGCTCACATGTTACACTTATTTATATTTTAATTCTGATGTGATAAGAGCAAAGAAGGAAAAGTAAAGGGTCCCATGACAATGAGTGTATGTCAAGAGTTAGGGGAGAGGGCTTCCCTGGTGGCGCAGTGGTTAAGAATTCGCCTGCCAATGCAGGGGACACAGCTTCGAGCCCTAACTGAAGCACAGAGAGATTAAGTGACTGGGTCAAGGTCACAGAGCTAATAAGTGACAGGACCAGGATCAAAGAGGTAACTATTGCTAAAGAATGGTGCTACAGACACAAGGAGACACACCCACAGGTGACTTCACAGACCTTGCTTCAGGGACACAAATAAATTTCATATAATGGATGCTATTGTAACCATGGCGGAAGTGCTAAGGGAACTGAGGAAACGAGCTCTGATCATTTAGTTGTCAAACACATATTAAGCACCTACTATATGCCTAAGGAGTTGAGGATATGTAGTGAACAAGACTGATGGGGTGGTCCCAGCTCTCAGAATGTGGAATCTGGTAGAGGAAACACACAACAGGCCAATGTTTACACACATGATGCTCACATGTTACACTTATTTATATTTTAATTCTGATGTGATAAGAGCAAAGAAGGAAAAGTAAAGGGTCCCATGACAATGAGTGTATGTCAAGAGTTAGGGGAGAGGGCTTCCCTGGTGGCGCAGTGGTTAAGAATTCGCCTGCCAATGCAGGGGACACAGCTTCGAGCCCTGGTCCAGGAAGATCCCACATGCCGCGGAGCAACTAAGCCCATGCGCCACAACTACCGAGCCTGTGCTCTAGAGCCTGTGAGCCACGGTTACTGAAGCCCGGGCACCCAGAGCCCATGCTCCATAACAAGAGAAGCCACTGCAATGAGAAGCCCGCGCACTGCAACGAAGAGTAGCCCCCGCTCACTGCAACTAAAGAAAGCCCGCAAGCAGCAACAAAGACCCAATGCAGCCAAAAATAAATAAATAAAATAAATAATAAAAAAAAAAGAGTTACAGGGAGAATTAGAGATGGTAGGAACTGAGTTCAAAATGTGTGTGTATGTATATGTGTGTACACACACCCCCACCCCGCCACGTAAGTGGGGTGTAGTACTAAAACGGGGCGGCAAGCAGCTCAGCTTTGATTATTCTGGAGTGTACTTAGATTCCTTCTCTTCACTACTTATTAGTGCCTCTACAAGAAAATGAGAGAGGAAAGGGCTTCTCTTGATTTTGCTGCAAGTGGTGAAAGCTCTGATGCAAAGAATAAGCTCAAGAACATTGGCTGGAGGGCAAATTCTTCTTAGATTTCATTTGTGGCTCCACCTCTG
The DNA here is from genome assembly GCF_002837175.3 of Physeter macrocephalus. NCBI lineage: Eukaryota > Metazoa > Chordata > Mammalia > Artiodactyla > Physeteridae > Physeter > Physeter macrocephalus. The sequence goes on along the minus strand of NC_041221.1, from coordinate 148,567,310 downwards.
TGTCTCTTAAACCCATGGGTAAGGCTCATAGCGAAGAGGCTCTGCAGTGTGGTCTAGTGGTTAAGATCATGTGCGTGGTTAAGATCATGCGCGTGGGGTCAGACAGATGTGGCTTGGTCACCACATCACCATCTAAGAGCTGTGTGACCAAGGGCAAGTCACTTAACCTCTCTGAGCCTCAGTTTCTGCATCTGTAAAGTGGTGTGGCAGATACTGTAGGTGGGCTGTCCTGATACCTTCTCTAATCCACTTCTTTTCCTGTTTCTACTAAAGAGGCCAAAAATCAGAACACTCACGTTCCCAGCCACCCTTGCAGATATGGGTGCCCATATGTCAGAGTTCTGGCCAAAAGTCTCTGGGGAGACTTTCCCGAATAAGAAGGCAAAGTCTTCAAAGGAAGAGGCTTTGTTCTCTTTGCCCTTCCTCCTTCTTCCTGCCTGGAAGGTAGAATTCCCAGAGGTACAGCAGCCATTTTGTAACCATGAGGATGAGGAAGTGGGAAGAGAGAAGTCTGGTTCTCCAATGATAGACTCAAGCAGCTGTACCAATCCTGGATCTCATTATCAAATGAATGAATAAATGAATAAACCCCTTACTTGTTTGAGCTATTATTTAAAGTTCTCTATTATTTGCAGTTTAATGCACTTCTACATTGATACAAATGGGATAAAAACAGAACCTATTTCATGGGTGGTTGTGAGGACTAAGTAAGATAACTTGTGTTCAGTGCCAGGTTCATGGCCTCAAGCATCAGTACATGGTGGCCCACATGCTGGTGCTGCTGAAGATGGGAAAACCTACCACCCCTTTGGCAAGTCACTGAACGGAGTGTGGAGGGTGGGAAGCTGGGTGAAATGGGCCCTACCTCGGTCACTGAAGTCGTCCACCAGGACAATCTCGGCGATCAGCTCCGGGGGCGAGCGGTTCAGCACGCTGTGAACGGTGCGGAGGAGGGAGGACCAGCCCTCGTTGTGGAAGGGGATGATGATGCTGGTGTTGGGGAGAGTCTCCAGGTAGCGTTTGCTGTTGCAGCTAGAGGGAGACACGGGGGGACAGGGAGAGGACAGGTTCAGCTCTCATGTTGCCAGGAGAACTCACGCATGTGGTTCAGCTAACTGCAATTCCTACTTCCTCTCCAGGCTTCAGGGAATGAGTGAAAGCTGGGGATGCCACGGTCACTTCACAACTTTCTTCTACTTGGCATCCCAAAGTCCTGCCTCTAATCCCTGCACACAGAGTGCACAGGGATATACACACACACACACACACACACACACACACACACGACCCCCCCGCCCAGCTTTATACACGAGCAGTTACAGAACAACAACCCCCAACAGTGATGGAGCAGCACTGGGGTTTGGTGCTTTACATGCACTAACTTGTTTATGCCTCAATTGTGATAGGAACATGGTTGTCCATCCTCGTGATTCCATGTAGAAGATAGCCCTTCGGTAACACTCTTGTCTCTCTCCCCATCCCTTGCACATTCCTCTCTATGGAGGAGAAACCATGTGTCCTTAAACCTGGAAGAATAAACTAGGCTTCACTGGCTTGGCCCCTCTTCTCTCCCTCCCTGGGTTCTGTGTGCAGGGGGCACATTTTCTCCTTTGCTCTCCACCAGCCCCATGGTAAGCTTGGGGGCAGAAGGCCCTGTTCCTGTGGGCCTTTAGTATCATGGTAATACCCCAGAGAATTAACATAGTTACTTAATATCAGCAAATACTTAGTTGGTGTTCAAACTTCCCTGATGTTTTTGTGTCTTATTACAGCTGGTTTGTTTAAATCTGGATCAAGACAAGGCCCACATTACTGCTTTTAGCTGATGCATCTCCTAGGTCTCTTTTCCCCTTATCATTTGTTTAAGAAACTGGGTCATTTGCTCTATAGTATTTCCCACAGTCTGCATTTTGCTTCCTGCGTTGATGTGGTGTCTCTCAACATGTTCCTCTGTCTGCCCCACTTTGCCTCCTGTAAACTGGTAGTTAGATCTAGAGGCTTGACCTAATTCGATGAGATATTCTGGCAGCCTCTTCATAGGTGCTGGTGTGAGCATTCCTTAGGAAACACATAACGTCCAGTTGTCTTTCCTTTTGTGATGTTGGTGGCCAAAGATGATTTGCATCTAAATCCTTTATTTCATCAGGGGTTTGAAAAATGGTGATTTCTAATTCTATCATTCTTTCTTTACTAGCTGGAATACTTCCATGGAGAAAAACTTTACCATGTCAACTATTTGGCTACACTGAAGTACAGGAAAGATAGGCTAAGTTCTTGATTCTTAATTTACTGATTTTCAGAAGGACTTGGTTCCCTAGCATCCTCCAAAGATGGCCAATTATTTGTTTTCATTATGAACTCATAAATTTTAACATAATTAATATGTTTCCATTCAACGCTAGTATTATTCTTCTTGGTTCCCAAATAAGCCTATTTTTAGCCCAAGGCGGTCTTCTCAAGTTGGCTCCTAGTCCTTTGCACATGGTCACAGAGTACAGACAGCTTCTTTGTTTTCTGACAAAAGGTATAAAAAGATTCTCCAGGCTCAACGTGTATGTTTCCTGCTCTAACCTGGAATCAACCATTCTGCCAAGGAACCCTGGCTCTTTAATATTATCAATATAACCATTTACATGCTGCAATATGGGCACTAAGTGCATTCATTACTATTATGTTGGTTATGGCTTCTACGCCTTTATGGTGGTCAGCACTACAAATATATTTTAATAGATATGAGTTTATGCTAAAATTTCATATATATATACAATTTCATAAACAAAATTACAGAGTTTTAGTAAACTTTAATTTTATATTGTATCTCTTTTTTATTGAGATATAATTCACATACCGTAAAATTCAACATAAAATTCACCCTTTTAAAGTGTATAACTCAGTAATTTTTAATATATCCACAAGGTTGTACAACCATCACCACTATCTAATTCCAGAACATTTCATCACCCCCCAAAAGAAACTTCATATCTATTAGCAGTCACTACCCATTATCCACTGCCCCCAGTCCCTACCCATTATCCACTGCCCCCAGTCCCTGGAAATCACTAATTTGTTTTCTGTTCCCATGGATCTTCCTATCCTAGACATTTTATACAAATGGAATCATATAACATGTGGCCTTTGTGTCTGGGTTCTTTCACTTAAGCATAATATTTTCAAGGTTCATTCATGTTGTAGCATGCATCAGTACCTCATTCTTTTTCATGGCTGAATAATATTCCACTGTACAAATACAACACATTTTATTTATTCATTCATCAACTGATGGACATTTGGGTTGTTTCTACCTTTTGGCTATTATGAATAATGCTGCTGTGAACATTCATGTACACGTTTTGAGGTAGACATATGTTTTCAATTCTCTTGGGTATATATCAAGGAGTAGAATTGCTGGGCCATAAAGTAACTCCATGTTTAACTTTTTAAGGAACTGCCAACTGCTTCCAAAGTGACAGCACCATTTTACATTCCCACCAACTATGTATGAGGGTTCCAATATCTCCACATGCTCACCAACTCTTGTTATTGTCCATATTTTTGATTATAGCCATTCTAGTGGGTGTGAAGTGGTATCTCATTACAGCTTGGTTTGCATATTCCTAATGATGAATGATGTTGAGCTTATTTTCATGTGCTTATAGGCTATTTGTATATCTTCCTTGGAGAAATGACTAGTAAATATGTATTTCATTTTCATATTGTTCCTTGCTGGTGTACAGAGATATAATAGATTTCTTATATTGAGCCTGTGTCTTGCAACCTTGCTGAACTTATTAGTTCTAACAATATTTTTTTGGTGTGGATTCCTTAGGATTTTCTATACACAAGACAGTGTCATCTGCAAACAGAGATAGTTTTACTTCTTTCTTTTGAATCTAGATGCCGTTTATTTCTTCTTCTTGTCTAACTGTCTAGAAACTCCAGTACAATGTTGAATAGAAGTGGCAAGAGCAGACATCCTTGTTTTGCTCCTGACCTTAGAAAGGAAAGCTTTCAATCTTTCACCATTAAATATAATGTTAATGTGCGTTTTTCATCAATGCTCTTTATCAGGTTGAGGGAACTCCCTTTTATTCTAGTTTGTTGAATGTTTTTATCTTGAAGAAGTGTTGGATCTTGTCAAATGCTTTTTCTGCATCTACTGATATAATCGTATGGATTTTGTTCTTTATCCTATTAATATAATGTATTACATTGATTGATTTTCATATATTGAACCAACCTTGCATTCCTGGGATAAATCCTATTTGGTCATGGTGTATAATCCTCCTTATATGTTGCCGAATTTGTTTTGCTAGTATTTTGCTGAGGATTTTTGCATCTATATTCATAAGGGATATTAGTCTGTAGTTTTCTCTTCTTGTTAGGTTTTTGTCTGGTTTTACATATTCTAACTCTTTTGCTAAAAATCTAGGTTCTTAACATTAACAGTTGCTTGTTTTTTTCCTATAACATATAACAGTTTCAGAAAAGCAATACTAATATTATTTCTAACAATATGATTACAGAAAATTTAAGATTCCTTTTGTTCTTCATTTCTTTTCATCTTTGGGGTATATTTCAGCAGAGATATGAGGGATTTTCCCAGGGCCCAGAAAAGGGGAGCTGAGGACCAGGCAGGCCAAGAGGGAATAACAAAATTGCCCACCTTGGGACTTCCCTGGTGATGCAGTGGTTAAGAATCCGCCTGCCAATGCAAGGGAGACAGGTTCAAGCCCTGGTCTGAGAAGATCCCACATGCGCAGAGCAACTAAGCCTGTGTGCTACAACTACTGAGCCCACGTGCCAGAACTACTGAAGCCCGTGCGCCTAGAGCCTGTGCTCCGCAACAAGAAAAGCCACCAAATGAGAAGCCCGCGCAACGCAACTAAGAGTAGCCCCTGCTCGCCACAACTAGAGAAAGCCCACACACAGCAACGAACACCCAATACAGCCAAAAATAATATATAAAATTAAATTTTAAAAATATATAATATATGTGATAAAATCATTAGAGGAATGTTAATTGCAGAATCTTGATGGTGGGAATCTCGATGAGTGTTCTGTGTGCAATTCATTCAAGTTTTCTGAATGTTTGACGATTTTCAGAAAGAAATGCTGGGAGGAAAAAAACAGGTCAGGGTCCACGGTCTCCTTAGCTTTAAATTCTACCTCTGCTAGAGGCACCAAGGGAAGCTGGGGGGTGGGACAGGGCAGGAATGAACCCATGGTGTCTGGCTGTAAGCCCAGTTACAGCTGCATGGACAGGGTGCCCCTAATTCTGGCAGTCCAGTTTTGATGGACAGGTCAGTCTCTCTCTTTCCCCTTCTTTCATGTCCCCTCTTGCTCCTGCATCTGGCTGGGCTGCCTTTATCCAGGCCCCACCTCCGAGTCCTCCTCCACCCCTTCCCCCACCTCTCTAACCCCTTTGATCATTTTTCAGCCAGTCTTCTGGGGAGCCTTTTCCAACTTCATTATGTCGACCTTCACAAATGAACGAAAGCACCTCTTCTCAAAAATCCCTTTCCCTTAATTTGGCTGCGTCCTCTGTGGCCAAGAAAGACAGGTGCTATCTAGTTTTCTACAAGAGTTCCTGCCTTCCATCCAATTTCGCAGGAGGCTCACTCGTTGCAGCAGGGTTGGAGGGGGGGTTAGCTGCAATAAATTGCCTGGAGTCCATGGGGTGAAACACAACAGCGCTATTACAGCGCAGAGAGCGCTGGCTCTCTTGAACACCAGAGCTGAGGCCCACAGCCTGCCGCTAGATACACAAATACCATCATGTACTAAGGGAAGCAGACGATGTGACAACAGACTAAATTCACTTCTAGATTAACCCAATCCTGGATTTAAAAATTATTCAGAACTTAAATAAAAGGCTCAGCCTTGATCATGTGCTTCTGGGGAGACGAGGAGGGTCTACTCTTTTTCTCCCTCCTCTAACCATCCACTCATTTACTAAATAAACACAAAATGGCACTTCGACTTTTGCCACAGGCACTAGTCATTAGTTTGGTCCCAGCTTAGTCTACTGGTTCAAATAAAAAATTGTGTGCCATGCTGAAATGAATCTCTCCAGTATCCAGCAGGAAACTTGGTTCCACAGACTCGCCCACAGGCCACCTCCCTGTTGGGAGACCGTGTGAAAAGCCCCATTTCTCCTCCTCTTATTAGGCCTCAGATCACAGGAGAGGAGGCCTGGGGGTGGCAGGGAGGAAGAGAGAAGGCCACCACCCACCCCAGTGACACCCCCATCTTAGCTGTCACCTTTAAGACCTATCTGCATGTTGTGTCTTAAGATCTCAACACTGGACAGTAGAGTATGCTCAGTCCTTGTATGTGTGATAAACACAAAGCATCCCTTTGCCTGATGCCTTCAGAGTGTGGTCTCCGGGACAGAGGACCTGGGGCACTGCTCCCAATGCAAAGAGGCTGGGTTTGGCTACGACCAGACAATAATAACCTCCTCCTTCCCCAGTTCATCGTGCCTGACGGTTTATAGAGCACTCTCCCTTTTCTCTAAGCTGGTAATTGCTCACTATGAAAGGCTGGAAAACACAGAAAGGCTAAAAGACAACTGCTAATAACTTCAACATCCTGACACCGGGGGCTGATCTCCGTGAAACATTTAGGGTATGTCTTCCTCCAAGCTCTTCTCTGAACAAATATTTGATTTCTACAACACGGCACATGACACACTGACTTGATGGCTTCCCAGTCTCCATGGGCCCCCAGATACAGAGTGGGCTCCAGAGACACTTAGAAGGGGCCCTGCGGGGGCAGGAACAGGCAGAGCAATGCCCTCACAGAAGGTCAAGGCAGGGACACCATGACATTTCCATCTCATGACATAAATCTTGGTGCCCCCCTGGCTCAGTATTTCTGGCCCCAGGAGACACCATCAAGGAAGAGGCAACTGTGGTATTTCAAACCTTAGGACTATGAGTTGAGTGCAAAACATCCCACCACTTGCCCAAGCACTTCCCTTGTTATCTGGTTCACAGTCTGATGAGGTCCCAACCTCAACAGGATAAAGTTGAGTTAGATGTTCACAGCGTGAAGACCAAGAGGATGGTCAGGGGTGCTTCTTGACACACTTTGAAATGGTGAAAAGAGCAGAAACAAAGTGAATGTTCATCAGTGGGGAAAGATTAAATAAATGATGAAAAATTCGAACTACAGAGTACTGATAGCAGTTAAAAAAATAAGCTGGAAGGGCTTCCCTGGTGGCGCAGTGGTTAAGAATCTGCCTGCCAATGCAGGGAACACGGGTTCAAGCCCTGGTCTGGGAAGATCCCACATGCCGCGGAGCAACTAAGCCCGTGAGCCACAACTACTGAGCCTGCGCGTCTGGCGCCTGTGCCCCGCAATGGGAGAGGCCGTGACAGTGAGAGGCCCGCACACCGCGATGAAGAGTGGCCCCTGCTCGCCGCAACTGGAGAAAGCCCTCGCACAGAAACAAAGACCCAACACAGCCAAAAATAAACAAATAAATTAAAAAAAAAATAAGCTGGAAGATGACAATGATTATAACAGAATATATCTGTTAAGGATTTCTATTATGTTGGGCATAATAAGCACTTTCTATGCATTAAGTCATTTAATTGTCACAATGCTCTTATGAGGTAGGGACTATCGTTACTCCCATTACAATGAGGAGCAAACAAGGCAGAGAGGTCAAATAACTTGCCTTAGGTCAAACAGCTGGTAAGAGCTGGAGCCTGGATTGAAACCCATCTGTACCATATACATAAATATTTTTATAGGGGTAATGTACTATTAATTATACAAGCAAAAAGAAGAATGAATAGATAAAAAAACAAAAACTGAGGGAACTAGGTAGGAGTCTGAAATCCTGGCTTCTGGTTTCTGCTCTGCCATGCAACATTCCAAGTCCCATCTTCTTGCCGGACCCCGGGTTCCCCTTATGTCAATAAGGGAGCTGGACAAAGGGCAAGTCTGGTGTGCCTGCTCTGTAGTCCTTCTCCTTCTTTTGATAAGTGCATCCTGATTCTCCTTGGGGAATCTCCCAGCCCTCAATTTCACAGGGTTTGGCAGAGGTCCTTTCCTTGCCTTGAGGGTGGGCAAGAGAGCCTGGCTCAGCCAGAGCATCGCAGCTCCACAGCCCCCGTGGATGGTTCAGGGATGGGCACCTGTAAATCAGAGTAAATCTTGGCTGAGACAGCTGGGAGAGAGGGAAGCTCTTTTCTGCTGTAAATGAATGTGGGAGGATAGAAGTCTGATCTGCCTGGGGCCACCATACAGACTGTTCCCTAAAATGAAGTTAGGAGAACAGAAAACAGAGCCAAGAGTTGGAGAGAGAGGTTCCTGCTGGCATCATTTAGGGACCTGGATCCAGCTCTGACAGAAGCCATCGTCTACTCCTGGCCTTTTCAGTTACGTGAGTCAATACATTGTCTTTTCTTCAGTCAGCTTGAGTTAGGTTTCTGTCACTTGTAACTATTAAGGATCTTGCTGATATAACTGGATCATCTCTAAGCCCCATCAGTCACATGAATCTGTTTTGGAACTAAGGATGGCTTTTGAAGGACAGAGGCAGAAATTTCCCCAGGTGCTCCCTCTGACCTGAAGGGGGCAGCCTCTCTCATGCTGCAGGAAGAGAACTTTGATCATTCACTGACTAGGAGAAAGTGGCCTGGGCTGAGGGCTGAGGTGGGGTGTGGGAGGCAGTAGGAGGACTCACTGGGGATTGAGCAGCCCCCAGTTGAATATTCCCTAAAGGATTCTGAGCCCTTGGACATAAAGATTAATCTAATCTACTGGCCCTTAACTGCACCCTCAGGGCTTAATGCCGGAGCACTAAAATTAAAAAGAAAAGAAGTCAAAATCAAAGGGAAGCATTTCAAAAATTTTCTCTCCAAGTCAACCTTGAAAAAGAACAATCCAGTCATTTTGAAGGGAACATAAAAAAAAAAAAACATTTAATTCCCTAACATGGGACACTATCCACAGACCAAATTGAAATGCAAGTCCAGGGACTTCCCTTGTGGTCTAGTGGATAAGACTCCCCGCTCCAATGCAGGGGGCCCGGGTTCGATCCCTGGTCGGGGGAGCTAGATCCCGCATGCATGCTGCAACTAAGGGTCTGCATGATGCAACTAAATAGACCACATGCCACAACTAAGAGTCTGCATGCCGCAACTAAGGAGCCTGCATGCCACAACTAAGGAGCCCACGTGCCGCAACTAAGACCCAGCGCAGCCAAAACAAGCAAATAAATAAATATTTAAATATTTTTTTAAAAAATAAGTGCAAGTCCATGAACACACCCAATATTGTATGTGCCTAAGGGAGCAAGAGTGCTCTGGGCCTGGGTTCAAATCCTGACTGTGCTACTCTGCAGCTGTGAGACCTGGGGCAGCTTTCCATCCCTTGCTGAGACTCAGTTTCCTCATCTGTGAAGTGGGAATGGTAACACCATGAGGATGACAGGAGAACTAGGTGAGAATGGACAATTAAAACAGCCACAAGGAGGGAGAAGTAGCTAGCTCCGGCCTTGCAGACAGGTAAATGTGGAGAACTCACAGCAAAGAGAATGTTCCTGATTTCAATCCTCTTGGAATCAGGGATGGCCATCCCAGGAAAGGGCAAGGGGCTTCAGTAAGGGTACTTTCCAAGGTGGAAACTGTGGTAAGGGAAGGGGCATAAGCTGAAGAGACCCTCAGATCTGGATTTATATCTCACCTTTGTCACTTAGAAGTGTGTCACTTGGGGAAGGTCACAGCCTCCCTAAGCCTCAGGTTCCATGTGGGTAAAATGGGGATATAACTCTTTCCTATTAAGGCTGTCCCAAGGAATAAATGACATACCATATGTGAAAGTACCTGGTATAGCATCTGGCTCAGACATGTGAGTTTCCACCTCCACGAGGCCATGGTGTAGGTCATTTTCCAGCAAATGGTTTAAGTTCAAAATTCTGAAATTCTCCCCTCTGTATTTTGTATAAAGGACAGTTCCTTATAATACAACATTCTCAGAAAGACTATGTCTTATGGGCTCTGGAGCCCCCAAGAAGCTTAGTGGAAGTTATAAATAGCTCCAGGCTCTGGAACAAAAGGAAGAAACTGGATCTTAGTGGGCAGAGTGTGAAAAGCTCCTGCTCTTCACCCTTATCATCCCTCCAGATGCAGGTTTGGGCCCTCTCCTGACATACCTGACAGCAAGCCTTTTCTCTACAGCTGAGGCTCGGTTCCCCAGCCCTTCTCTCCCGCTCTGTGGGGGATGAGACAGGCGTGGGTTTCTCTTTAACACAGTCTGGCTGGAACCAGAGGAGCTGGAAAATTAGTGTGACAACATGTGCTGAGGCTGACATCTTTTTGAAGGTCCTTTTCCATTTAGGGGAGGCTTTGCTGCACGCACCTGCTCTTCCCTCCTCTCAACAGGCAGTTAAGAGAATAACAAAGTTTATTAGTATTAATTATGCACCTCTGCACCAGCAGTTCATCACCAGTTTTGTGCCGCCTAACCTGTACCAGAGACTTCAGGTACAAGCAGTATTTAAAGGATCATGGTTTGTGCAGTCTTTGCCTCTCCCTTTGAACTCACATTTTGGAAAGCCCTTTGCTCAGATCATATCTAGTTTTGAGACAGGTGTAAAAACAACAACAACAACAGCAAAAATTTTTAAAGCACACAGCAAAATCCAACAGTTTCTTCACATGGCTGTCCCACATGATAAAACTGGTCCTTCTGCAGACGTAACATGCAAAGTGTTCCATGCACTCAAACTTTAAACACAGGCTGACAGCAGGAAGGAGGAACTCTGGTTAATCAATACGGTAGGTGAGGTCAAGAGGCCCGGAATTATCAGCATGAAATAACAACCATAAGGATCACACCTCCCATTAGATGCCAGATGCCAGGCCAACAAGGTAAGGAGGAAATGGGCTTTAATATCAAGATTCTTCATGATTCATGAGAGAGGAGAAAAGAAGAAACACACAGGCTGACAGCAGGAAGGAGGAACTCTGGTTAATCAATACGGTAGGTGAGGTCAAGAGGCCTGGAATTATCAGCATGAAATAACAACCATAAGGACCACACCTCCCGTTAAGATGCCAGATGCCAGGCCAACAAGGTAAGGAGGAAATGGGCTTTAATATCAAGATTCTTCATGATTCATGAGAGAGGAGAAAAGAAGAAACTAAAATGTAAAGAAACATGTTCAAGGATGTTTTTGCCAGTGTTTCCAGAATGGAAACAACCTGTATGCCTGTCAACAGAGCAATGGTTGAATTTATGAGATCCCTGTGTAATATTATACAGCTATTAGAAATGTCTTAGAAAAGTGACCATAATATAAGCGAAAAAAGCTACCTGCAGAATAAAATACATATAGTATGACCACATTTTTGTGGGGGAAAAAAAACCCCAAACCAAAAAACCCCAAACCTCTTGCTATGTCTCCATATGTTGCATAAGCAAAGGAAAAGTCTACAGAATGCTAAACTGATACCATTCACTACCTGGGCAGATTCAGGGTTGCAGGTGGCTGGCTGGGTGGGGGTACTATTGATTTTGTCCCCCAAAAAGGTGTGGAGAAGGAGGCTTACAATCAGGAGGGAGTTATGTTCTAGTCTATGTCACGTTGCTCCTAAGCTGAGCTGCTTCGCTTTTCTTATCATCATTCTGCCCGTGATACCATCTTAATGAAGGGAGAGAATTGATAATTGTCTTTATCTTCCAGTCATTATTCTCTTTTTCCTTAAATCCTTTCGAGGGCAATACCACTTAGAAATCAAACTCATCTCTGTAACCAATTTTACTGAGGGCGATTTATCTGCTCCTGGACAAGCATATGTTACCTTCAGCAGCGGGAGTGAAAGGCAGCTCAAGCAGTGTCTGGGCTGTGTCCATTTATCTAGCCAACCCTGCTCGCTACGCCTGGCCCAAGAACCTTCATGCACAAAGGATTCGAATGTAAAAATGTCTGCTTCCTTCCCTGTGAGGAATGGGTCTCGGTCTCGTGTGATGCACCAGAAGGAGCACAGGCTGGGGTCCAGGTGTGAGTCTCCTTTGCCTTCTACAGGCTGTGTGAACTGGAGCAAAGAACTCAGCTTCCCTGAGGTTTAGTGTATGCATCTGTAAAATGGAGCTAGTAATCCCCGTTAGACACAAACGATTTCAGAGAGGCCAGAATCACAAAAGAGTTGTGACAGAGTTTTTGTAAACGAGAAGATGATGTTGAGACAAAAAGAAAAGAAAAACGTCATCACACCAAACCTCAAAGTGGGAACAAGTGAGCTGAGGCTGGTGTAGTGCTCAGCACGATGCCTGGCACACAAGCACTAGATAAATGGCAGGCATTGTTATTATTCATGGAGAACACAGCACCCCTTTCAAGAAGACTTAGAAAACGCATCTGTTGGCAGAAATAATAAAAGAACACAAACCACACAACAGCTCACGTGGATGTCGAGTGCTTTTCACCCAGCATAAATCATATGGGATACATGCCCGTTTGATTTTCAGTTGACAGGCAGCCATTTTTGTGTATAAGCCATTTATCTCCGTAATTTCAACAAAAGGGCTGAATTCACTGAAATCTGTTTTAAAAATTACAAGAAAAGGAGTCAATTTGAGAAATTTTATTGGCTGCCATTTCATTTTAAGGCTTATGAGCACCTTTAAATCCCAATATTAGGTCTGATGCATCAATAACTGTTGTCTTAGAAGAAACACTATTGCTCAGAAGAGAGAAATTTAATTTCAGAGGAGAGCCGATTGAAGTTTCCTGTAGAATCAGTGATGCTACGAAGAAACCTGGACTTTTTCCTTTCCCAACTCACAAATCATTCAGGCTACAGCCTCCTTCTACCCCCGGCCCCTCCCTACACAACTGCCTTGCTAACAACCTGCCAAACTAGGGAGTCTGGATGGCTCTCATCCTGAGGATCTCTGGGGTGCTAATCTTACACTCAAGCACTCCATTACAAAAGTGTCAAGTGAGCTTACTCCACCATACAAATCATGATAAAAAGGGTAAGAACTGCTAATACATACTAAACATATCTTCCAAGCCTGTCACTGTTGTACAGAGGGTCTGACATACCTCCTGGCACTGTGGGGGGGCGGTGGGAGATGGGTGGGCACAGACTCCAGCCATTCACTCCCATTGTAGATGGCAGAAGGTGTGCACCGTCCTCACTTTGACCTGAATGTGGCACACAAACTATCATCCTGCACACCACACCACAGACCACAGCTGATCCTACGTCATTTTTAGATTTACTATCTGTTATGCCTCAGACATTTCTTGCTATTCAAGGAAAGTGAGTTAATTAAAACCACAATATAATGTATAATATAATCAAAAAAGGATCCCACCACCATTTCCATTTTTCACAACACAAATGGCATCATTTACCCAACTGCCTACTTGACATCATCATTTGGATGTTTTTAGAACATCTTAACCTTGACTGAAATACAAATCTTGATTTCCCCCAAGCCTGCTCTTCCCAAAGTCTTCGTTTCTGTAATGGCAACTCCATCTCCCCAGTCGCTCCGGCCAGAAACCTTGGCGTTATCCTTGACTCCTTTCTTTTTCTCATATCTAAACTGTCTGTAAGTAAATTCTGTAGTCTCCATCTTCAAAGTATGTCTAGAATGTGGCCACTGGTAATCTCTACTCCCACTGTGGTCTGAGTCTGTAATATACCCCTAACAATTCTCCCTGTCTCTGCCCTTGGCCACCTAAGCCTATTCGAACATAGCAACCAAAGGGATCCTTCGAAAGTGAAAATCGGATCATGGTGCTCTCTGCTCAAAACCCTCCAGGGATTCCCATCTTACTCACTTTGGTAAAAGCCAAAGCCCCACCATGACCCTGACACTCCTCCAGCCTTGCTTCTCATCACTCTCCTCCTGGCTCACTGGGTACCACAGCCATGCATGATGGTCTCAGGGCCTTTGGACTTGTTTCCTCTGCCTGCAGGGCTCTTCCCCCAGTTAACTGCCTTGCTAGGCCCCTCACTTCTTCATTTCTCTGTTCACATGTCATCTTATCAGCGAAGCGTTCCCTGACCACTGAAATAAAATACACCTTATTTCCATCACTTTTTCTTTTTCTTTTTTTTTTTTTTTTTTTTTGGCCGTGCCCCACGGCATGTGGGATCTTAGTTCCCGAACCAGGGATCGAACCTGCGCCCCCCTACAGTGGAAGTACGGAGTCTTAGTCACTGAACCGCCAGGGAAGCCTCTCTCATGACTTTTTCTACCTCTTACTTTGCTTCTTTCTTTCCCTACATCACTGGAAAATTAATATATTCATTTGTTTGTTTATGACCTCCCTAGCCCAGTAGAATGTAAGCTCTAGGAGGGAAGGAAATTTTGCCCATTTTGTTCATTGCTGTTTTCCCAGGGACTAGCCTACACTAGTAGGCTAGTAAGGCTAGTAGCCTACTAGTGTAGGCTACTAGCCTGTAATAAGTAGCCTTATTACTTACTAGCCTACACTAGTAGGCTAGTAAGTAATAAGCACACATGGTAGGCACACAATAAGTATTTGCTCAATTAATGAGTGAATGACTTGCAGAGAAAGTTTCAACTGACTAATAGGCTTGAGATCTCTTCAAGGCAGGGACTGACATTTGATCATTTTAGTATAAATGAGTAGGAGGAGGCTGTATTTAGGTGGGCAACAGATCGGGGATGGAGGAATGAGAAAGGAGCCCTTAACACACATACATGGTTGCCTTAAATTCCTGATTTAATTAGCTCTGAATACATTCATGAGGTGTCCATGCAGCAGGAGCCCAAGAACATAGACAGCAGCTCTGCCAACAGCTTCCTTTGGTCCCCTGGGGTCCCGTGAATGCACAACTGGTGATGCCTTCTGGGCCAGAAAAACTCAATTCTTTTACATCCCAGGCCTTTCCTGCTTGGGCTTTCATCACAATTCCAGAAGATTCCCTGTCTGTTTCTGCAGATATTTATAAACATCAGGCTTTCCTGGTTCTCAACCCCCAGCAACACCAAGGCCACACTATCATGGGAGGAAGGTGGTGGTCCCTCAATAGGTCCTCAGCCTCTAGCTCTTCTGGGTCCAGGGAGCGATTTCCCTTCAGTGCTCTCCCTCTTCCTGGTTCCCTACCCTTTTATCCGGATGTTGTGGATACTGCAGTGCTTAGCAAACCACGATAACAAATCCATTTCCAACTGGATTCTATTATTTTTAATAGGTTTTTGGTGGAGTCTTTAGGGTTTTCTGTATATAAAATCATGTCATTTGCAAATAGTGACTGTTTAACTTCTTCCTTTCCGTTTTGGATGCCTTTTATTTCTTTTTCTTGCCTAATTGCTCTATCTAGGATTTCAATACTATGTTGAATAAGAGTGGTGAAAAGGGGTATCCTTGTCTTGTTCCCGATTTTAGAGATAGCTTTTAACTTTTCATTAATGAGTATGATATTAGCTGTGTGTTTTGTCACATATGGCCTTTATTATGTTGATATACGTTCCTTCTACACCCACTTTATTGAGAGCTTTTATCATAAATGGGTGTTGAATGTTATCAAATGCTTTTTCTGTATCTACTGAGATGAACATATGGTTTTTATCCTTCATTTTATTAATGTGGTGTGTATCACATTGATTGGTTTGTGGATGTTGAACCATCCTCAAATCCCTGGAATAAATTCCACTTGATCACAGTTGTATGATCTTTTTGACATATTGCTGAATTTGGTTTGCTAATATTTTGTTGAGGATTTTTGCATCTCTGTTCATCAGAGACATTGGCCTATAATCTTCTTTTTTGTGTTGTCTTTGTCTGGTTTTGGTATCGGGGTAATGCTGGCTTCTTCACAATGAATTGGAATGTACTCCATCCTCTTTAACTTTTTGGAAGAGTTGTGTAGCATTTGTATTATTTCCTAAATTTTTTGTAGAATTCACTGAGGAATCTATTTGGGCCCAGAGTCTTCTTTGTGGGAAGATTCTTAATATAAGTTCAATTTCTTTACTAGATATAGGGCTATTTAAATGAATCATTTCTTCTTGAGTAAGTTTTGGTAGTTTGTATCTTTTAAGGAATTTGTCATTTCATCTAAGTTGTTGAATTTATAGGAATAAAGTTGTTCAGAATATTACTTTATTATTCTCAACAGTAATAGAATCTGTGGTTATGTCGCCTCTCTCATTCTTGATATTGATAATTTGTGTCTTCTCTCTCTTTCTTCTTTATCAGGCTGCTAAGACATCAATTTAATTGACCACCTCAAAGAACCAGCTTTTGGGTTCATTGATTTTTCTCTATTGGTTTTCTATTCTCTATTTTACTGATCTCTGCTTTGATCTTTAAAAAATTTTCCTTTCTTCTGTTTATTTTGGATTAACTTACTCTTTCTAGTTTTTCAAGTAGACACTGATGTCATTAATTTGAGACCATTCTTCTTTTCCAATATAGGCATTTAATGCTAAAAAATTCCCCCTTACATGCTGCTTCAGTGACATTCCACAAATTCTGACATACTCTATTTCCATTATCATTCTGTTCAAAATACTTTCTAATTTTCCTTTTGATTTCTTCTTTGACCCATCTGTTATTCCTAAGTGAGTTACATAGTTCCCAAACATCTGGAAATTTTAAGACACTATTCTATTATTGGTTTCTAAATTTAATTCCACTGTGGTCAGAGAACATAATTTGTATCACCTGAATCCTTTTAAATTTAGGGAGACTTGTTTTCTGGCCCAGAATATAGTTTATCTTGGTAAATGTTATGTATGCACTTGAAAAGATTGTATATTCTGCTGTTATTGAGTGGAGTGTTCCACAAATGTCAACTGGATCACACTGGTTGACAGTGCTGTTCAACTCTACTATATCCTTGCTGATTTTCTGTCTACTTGTTGTATCAATTATTGAGAGAGAAGTGTTGAAATTTCATAATTGTGGCTATGTCTATTTCTCCTTGCAGTTCTATGAGTTTTTACTTCATGTATTTTAAAACTCTCTTATTAGTTGCTTAACCGTTTAAGATTGCTATGTCCTCTTGATGAATGATCCCTTTATCATGAAATGACCTTCTTTATCCCTGGTAATTGTCTTTGTCCTGAAATCTATTTGACTGATATTAATATATAGTCACTCCAGTTTTCTTTTGACTAATGTTAGCACAGAAGATCTCTTCTATCCTTTCACTTCTAATTTATTTGTATCTTTATCTTTTAAGTGTGTTTCTTGCAGGCAGTATGTAGTCGGATCTTGCTTTCTTATCTAATCAGACAAGCTGCTTTTCCACTAAAGTAATTACTGTGATTATTTAATGTGATTATTGATATGGTTAGGTTAAAGTCCATCATCTTGGTACTTGCTCTCAATTTTTCCTTTCTGATCTTTGTTCTTTTTTCCCTCCTTCTCTGCCTTCTTTTGGATTAACTGAATATTTTTCATGATTCCATTTTATCTCCTTTGTTGGCTTATTAGCTACAACTCTTTGTTTTGCCATTTGAGTGCTCCTTTTAGGGTTTATAGTATATACTTTTATATACTTTTAACTTTTAAAGTCTAATTTCAAATGACATTATACCACTTCATAAGTAGGAGAACCTTACTATATTACATTTCTCCCCTCTAACCTTTATGGTGGGATATATTTTACTTTTATCTATGCTTTAAATGCAAGGATATGTTATTATTTTGGGTTACACAGTCAGATATCTTTTTGAAAGATTTAAACAGTAAGAAAAAACTGTATATATTTACCCACATAGTTACTATTTCCAGTGATCTTCATTCTTTGAGAATGAAGATCCCTTGCTGCTTTTGTAGCCTATTGGGGATGTAAAGGCACTCAACAGAATCCAGGTCTATTAAAATAGTATGAGCTTATAAATTCTTTTGAGGAAATTGAGCACATACCATAAAGTAACCATGTTAATGTAACAAAAAGGAAAAATCAGGAAGGAGCATGGAGTCAGGAATCTGGTAGACTCGGGCCTTTTCTTGTGACAAAGATGCCATTCAGGTTCATTCATTACTGGAAGCTATATTCATGGACTGGAGAAAGCAGGTCAGGATTGTAGGCTGCTTTCACCCCCACCATGGATAATCTTTGCACGGAAGAAGCTGATCATCCCACGGTGGGGTGTGCCCAGGAACTTTTAGACCCGGGCAATTTCCAGCAGTTGGGACTCCGCTGCTACCAGCTCTGTGCCCTGGAGGGGGCCTCCATGTGTGACTGCCACGCAGCCCAGCAGGGCCCCCGGGGAGAAGAAAAGTGGGCCAGCCCACCAGCCGTCCTTGTTCCTGTTCCCTTGGAAGGAGGGGCCGAGGGCAGGCCTGCTCAGAGCCAGCTGGCCATCTCCCACATGCAAACCCAGCAAGTAGGGCCAGACCACCTAGTCTCCACTCTCCGTGGCTGCACGCTCCCTGGTGCAGCTTCTGGAGGAAGCAAATGCACCTGGCACAAACAAACAGCCCCTTGGTCCTGGCCTTGACAGCCTGCTGCCAAAATTCAGTTTGAAGGAGTAGAAGGCAAACATAAACCTCAGCTCCTGCCAGAGAAGCTATTTAAGCTAAAAGCAACAGGAGGGACTGAGTGGCTTGACTGCTCTAACTTCTTCACACATTTCTGCTGTCAAACTGCAGGAAAGATTTTCCCACCCCACTTCCCCTGGAAAAAAAGAAAAGCTCTTCAAGACATCTGTCAACTCATTAATGAAAAGTCAGCTTCCCAATGGGATAATCCATGTGAGACAGTTTCTTGCAATTGAGTAAGCAATTTGAGTTTTTATCTTATCAAAATAAGTGCTGGGGGCTTCCCTGGTGGCGCAGTGGTTGAGAATCTGCCTGCTAATACAGGGGACACGGGTTCGAGCCCTGGTCTGGGAAGATCCCACATGCCGCGGAGCAACTAGGCCCGTGAGCCACAACTACTGAGACTGCGTGTCTGGAGCCTGTGCTCCGCAACAAGAGAGGCCGCGATAGTGAGAGGCCCGCGCACCGCGATGAAGAGTGGCCCCCACTTGCCACAACTAGAGAAAGCCCTCGCACAGAAACGAAGACCCAACACAGCCAAAAATAAATAAAGAAATAATTTTTAAAAAATAAATAAATAAGTGCTGCTATTTGCCAATGTGGACTAATAAAGATTAAATAGAGTTAATTCTTAACTTTCAGGTATTATAACGTAATAGGATATTCTGGATAAGATTCCATTTTTCCTTGGTTTGGATCTTTCATATTTTTATTTCCTCTTTTTCACACCATTGTCCTTCTGCTTTCTTCTTTCCCTTCTTGATGTTTCCTTTCCTGTTCTTCATACTGGTCTACCTTATACCAATCATGCCTTAACCCTCCTTCCCCTCCTTTACTGTTGATATTTTTTCTTCCTCCTGCTGTCCTTTCTCTTGCCTGCTCATCACTGCTCTCCTACTCCTCTTCAGCTCAGCTTCGATGTTCATTTGCCCTGTGACCCTACAGGACGGAGTGTGCTTAGCTGCATGCTTTTCTTTCCAATCAATCCCAGAACACTTTGCTTTTACAGAGACCTGCCCAACCAGGAAATTTCTCTGAACTCAGTGTCTTTGGCTTTTCTCAATAGCTCTTTTTAACTTCTGCCTAGAATTCCACTTGTTGAAAGGTGACAGTTGTATAGGTGCCAAATATTTGAGGTCTTGTTATGTAATCAGAAACTTGGATATTTTAAAACAGGGAATTTTAGCAGTGCTCTAGTGCTTAAATGAGTCTTAATGAATACATATTCAAGACTTAAAGCAAAAACACAAAACTTTCATATGAAAAAATTAACAACAAACTATGGCAAATATGAAATGGATGTTTATAGATGTTCATATTAAATTGCTTCTTATCAGAGCAATGTAAACAATTTTCTTAGCTCTGCAAAATTCCACTGTAGTCCCTTCCCTAAAATTGTAAAGTAAAGCAGCTTAATGATTTTATAAAATCCATCTTTACCATAAAAAAAAAAAAAAGTCAGCTTCCACAACGGGATTCTAAAAAAGGGTGGGTTGTCAGGAGCGTTGGATTTAGCGACATCTTTTGCCATAACTTGGATACTGGTTGGGTGGGTGGGCTGGTAATACAGGAGAGCCTTAGGCTTAATTCACATCCACCCAGAACTGGGCCTCCTCCCCTTAAACCCAAACCCTGCACCTCTCTGCCAGGTTGGTGAAGCCTATCGTCACTTCTCAGAACAGTGTGTACAACGAATAAAATAAAATAGATGAGCTTGTAAAGGAAACCAGTTAGACTGAAATACTGTTATCAGAATAATAAAAGAATTTGAAATAGAGTCATAAATGTGCTTCTTCATTAACACATTAAATGACAAGATCTAGGGGAAGTTCTAAAAACTACCTTCATTTCAAAGCAGTGATGAGTACCTGTAACATTTTGAGACATCTGTAAAGTGATGGGAAACTAAATGATTTCTTTTGGTGAAAATATCATAGGTGCTTTGTTGTCTACAGTCATAACTGAAGGGAACACCAGATTTCAGTGAGAGGTTCATGAAAAGAAAAATGCAATGTTGTTCTCATCCAAGTTTACAGACCCTCCTGAATTCTATTCACAGACCTATCTGTGCGTCCTAGGACGCCTTGATTATGAAGACCTTTCTTCTTCTGGGCTGTCGGGAGACAGCACTGAACTGGGAGACAACAGGGTTTGTTCCCCGCCCCTGGCTCTCCCTCTAACAGCTGGGAGACTCGCCCCTTTAGTTGTTAAGGCAAAGCACCGTCTTGTTGAGTCCTCTACGTGCAATGTCCTCCCGCAGAGGCTGGTGTTGGGTGGAGGTGTCCCCTGGGGTTCCAAAGCACCCTGTGCCTACTCCCTCACTGGTTCTCACCTGTGGTGTAATGACCTGCTCCTGCCATCCACCCCCTGCTCTTGCCCAAAGCAGCAATAATGGCTCATTTATCATTGTGTTCCTGGTATTCAGCACAGGGCTTGGTACACAGAAGATCATGAATATACATTTACTGGATGAACAGATGAATGAATGGATGAAAGCATCTCTCTCTCACTGTAAAAATATTCCTTATTTCACACCAGCAGTTCTCAACCCTGGCTATATGTGAGAATCACGTTCTCAGATTTCAGAAGATCCTCAGACCCAGGCTATCCCTCCAGAGATTCAGACTCCAGTGGCTGGGGTAGGGCCCTGGCTCTTGTATTTTTTTAAAACCACCCCAGGTATAGCCAGAGTTGAGAACCTACAGAACCACAGAGCAGTAGCTGAGGTAAGAGAATAATGCTCCCAGATGAAACTTCTTTCCCAGACTTAGAAAGATGAAGTTAGTGCAGAATTCTGAACTCTGTGAGGGGCTAAACATATAAATTGAGTTTCTGACCCTCAGAGTCGGGTCACGGTTCTGAATCCAACATCAGTAATATCTGAACTACATTCTCAGACTTAGGTGAATAAAATCCCGGGCTTGACAGTGAAGACCATGAAACGAAGAGCAAACCCCCGAGCAAGCCCTGCAAGGCCCTCGCTCCCTCCCCTCGCTGGAAGAAATCCTTGCGAACTGGGCCCCAGTCCTGGGCAAGCAGCACACCTTCCGGGTGGGGATTCCTAGCTGTGTGCTTTCCTCATCTACAAAGTGGAGATGATAATAAAAACGCCAACCTCAAAGTACTATTGCAGGAACTGAAAGATGTAAGCGGGCAGAAAGCATTTTGTAAGTAGCCACACATGCTATCAAGATTCTTTATTATTACATTCTACCAACTGAGTCCTTACAGGTGGAAAGACCTTATGACTTACAGATTCTAGGTCAGCCTCCCTGCATGTAAATTCTAGCGCCACCTCTTACCAGCTGTATCATCTCACAGTAACTATTTAACCTTTTTTTTTTCGGCCTCAATTCCTTATCTGTAAAATGGTGATAATAAAGGTACCTATCTCATAGGGTTTTTGGAAGGTCTGGCTGAATCAAGGCACTTAAAGTACCCTTGGTTCTGGGGCTGGTAGATGCAAACTATTACATTTAGAATGGAAAAAAAAACAAGGTCCTACTGTAGAGCACAGGGAACTCTATTCAATATCCTGTGATAAACCATAATGGAAAAGAATATAAAAAAAGACTGTATATATAAAACTTCAGCTTTGCATCGGAATCCCCTGGAGGGCTTGTTAAAACACGGACGGCTGGGCCCCTGTGCAGAGCTTTTGATTCAGCAGACCTGGGCTGAGATCCAGCAGTTTGCATGTCTAACAAGCTCTTAGGTGATGCTGCTGTTGCTGGCCTGGGAACCACACTCTGAGAGCAGCTGGCTTAGAATAATGCTTGGCATACAGTAAGTACCTAATAACTGTTAGCTGTTATTATCTCTTCCCGGCTTCTAATTTCTTAGTCCCTGAGCGAAACAGTTTATGCTCCACTTCTACTCAGTACTGCCTTCATGAAGGAACAATTTTGAAATCTTCTGCTTGCAGTGGTTCCCAAAGTGTGGACCCCACAAACATCACGCGGGAGCTTACTTGTAATGAAGTTCTTGGGCCCCGACCCAGATCCACTGAATCAGGGATTATGGGCGTGAGGCTCAAGGTCCTGTGTTCGAACTAACAGCCTTCCAGGTGATTCTAATGCACAGCAACTTTAAGAGGTACCCCTCTGCTAGAAAATCACCATAACCACTACAGTACTCCTATTAAAAAGGGGAGGCAGGATGGCTTAAGATCCAGAGTATAATTTTTGGTTGAACTGGAGCTCAAGAACTGGCTCAGCTTCTTAGTGTGGCCCTACATGAGTTTTAAATACCCCTCTAAGCCTCAGTTTCCTCATCTGTAAAAATGGGCATCATCACAGGACCTACATCACAGGGACCTGAGACAATGCAAATGAAGTGCCTGACACATGCTACCTGTGTCAGGTATGTTAGCTGCCACTGTTATCTTTATAATCATTATGATATGTCCTCTCTCAAAGTGAGTTGAGATAGCTTATAACCAACATATAGATGTACAGGTGCACAGGATAGCTAAAATAAAGATTAAAAAAATAAAAAATAAAAATGCCACACACAGAAGGTGGAGAAAGGGAGGGTTGAAACGGCTGCTGCGACTGTCTTGCAAATTGAGGTCTGGACTTCCCTGTGGGCCAGAGTCAAAAAAGGAAATACAGAGGTCATGGTTTCTGCTGGTTGAAAAGAGGAAGGAGACCAGCTCTTTTGGAGAGACAATATTGTCCCTCGGCCACACCAGTTCTAAATTCTAGGAGAATCTGATCACACGAACCTGTGCACGAAGGCCCTGGGTAACAGGAGGAAATCTCCTCCAGCAGTGCTTCATGTACCTTTTTCTTTAATTAATTCTCAACAGGAGCCCAGGGCAAAATCCTTAGATCCCAGAAGATGAGAGATGTTACACTCACTTTGGGTGCCGAATATCAGGGAGAGAGCGATTCAGGGAGATTTTATCACTGACGTAAATGTTAAATCCATTTTCTCGGTATGCCTGATCCACTCTCTCAGCATCGGTCATGGGGAAGGGCCTCCCTTGTTCTCCGTTTCCTAGGAGCAAAGAGGAAAGTCAGTGTTGCTAATTAAATGGAGTGGGAAAGGGAAGATGAAAAATATGGTTAAATCACCAAGATAGAACTTTACACTTGATATACTGTGTTCCTCCAGATTTTGCAGGGCTAAAGAGGTGAGGGGAATGAGACTCAGCCATGGGTGTATCATGCACTTCAGACCTGTTCTCATGTAATGTCCCCAGCAAAGCTGTCAGGGTAGGCATACGAGCCCTCATTCTATAGACAGATAAACCAGGACTCAGAAAGGCTATAAAACCAGGTCTCTGGGCTCCAAAGCCCATGTTTCCCCCACTCTGCCAGGAGCCCCAAACGTCCCTGACCCTGAAGTCTGATCACCTGGACGGAAGGCCAGGTCACTTGCCTATGTGCTGATCGACCTTGGGCCAGTACTACCTCTCTGAACTGTAGCTTGTTCCTGTCTGGTACCCACACCACGCTGAGAAAGTCAAATGAGAGGTTGCATACATGAAAGCTTTCTGTAAACTATAAACCCTATTAACCATGTGAGGAAATACTATGATTACTCTCCAGGCAAGGCAAACTTTATACATAAATCAAAATTGCCACAAATGATAAAAGATGTTTTGATTTTTTTTAAGCCAGCAAACAAATTAAGATTTGCCTAGCCTAGGCCTGGATTGCCTGAAAAGTGTTGTTCTGAGCGATGGATTTGGGTGGATCCGGTACCAGTTTTCCTCTCTCTTTACAATCCATCTGGGGAAAGAGTCCCTGATGCTCCAGGAGATTACTCTCTGGGTTTCCAGGGTGCAGATGGTACGTGGGGATGTCTCCCAACCCCTGCAATAATAGCCCAAGCATCTGCCATTGGTAAGGGTCTGGAAGAAAGGGTAATAAAAGTCAGCTGATTCAACATCACCTCATCTTCTGGAGCCCATGGACTGAGCAACAACCCGTTTACTTTGCAAAGTAAATGTTGACAACATCAGCTTGATGAGAAGGTGCAAGCAAAGAGGGGAGCCCAGGGGTGGTGTCTCCTCCAATCCAGCCCAACGAGAGAGAGGACTCCGCCACCTGTAACTTGCATTGCTCTGTGATAAGACACTGCTGGCCAGTGCCCAGCACAGATCCCGTAAGGGACACAAATGGAACAGGCAGAAAAAGAAGAGCAGAAGCATCTTTGGGCGGGGAGGGAAGCTTCGGGAAGGCAGTGCAGGGGAGTGATTCAGAGTTCAGGCCCTGGAGCTGGGCAGGGTGGAGTTTGAAGCCCAGCCCTGCTGCTCCCAGCTGTGTCATCTCAGGAGCGCCTTCAGCCTTTCTACGGATGAGTTTTGCCCTTTGTATTCCCTGGGATGAGAAGGTTCAATGTGATGATTAAGGAGGGAATGCAGGGCAAGATGCCCGGCACACAGTGAGTGCTCCACACATGCTGGCTATTATTACTCTCCATAATGTCACCACTGCTTACTCTTTTCTAGCTAGTTAGCCCAATGTTCTAATAATTCCAGTATAACTGCCTGGAAAATTAGCTCTTTTCAAATGTTTCCTTCCTTAATTTAAATTTCCTTCCTTAATTTAAATCACTGGCATATAGAAAAATGCATGTCCTGTCTTTGATTTCCCTGACCATCAGTTGTTACATGAGCTCTATTCAGAGCCTATTGTCATCTGGTTTTGTCATAGTATAACTTAAAAAAAAAAAATAGTGGTGGGTACCTCTAACTGAGATAAAAATGAATAAAATACAATCCCTTATATTTCTACGGTGCTTTCCAGTGTTGTAAATTTTACTTTACTTGTCACCTTCACAACAACACCCTGAGGTTATCAAAGTAGGAAGCATGAGCCCCGGTGACAGAGGGGGAAACCGAGGCTCCAGGAGTATGGAATTTATCTGATGGTCACATGGCTGGTAGGTGGTATCTGAGCTGCTCTCCTGGCTCCTAGCCCAGGCTCTCTCTCGAGATGACTCGCCACATAATTTCTGCACCACCCCACCCCTTCCCAACTCTGCAGTGTAACAGGAACAGTTCCAAAGGCTAATTAGGCAAAGAAAACTTCAGCTGAAGCCCACTAGATTCATTCAACCTTGTGGCTATGGTGCTGGGTAGGGATCAACTCAGCCCTCTAGACCTGAGTTCAAGTCCCAAGCCTGCCTCTTTCTCACTGTGTGACTACAGGCAAATTACCCCACCTCTCTGAGCTCCAGGTCCCTTCTCATCAAATGCGCTACAAAGGTTGGTTAGGAGTTTCACCAACAAAAGTGTGGACCTTGGGCCTTGTTCACCATACACGTTCAGTAAGTGTTGGCTCTTATGATTACTGCTCCTCATTTTAGTGGTAAAATATCTTCGAGGAGGGAGACATTTTCTATCACCATAGAGGTAGCAGGGCAAAGTCCCGAGGGCAGTGGATCTGGTGATGTGAGTGGAGAAAGGGGTCAGCTAACAGGTGAAGCGGGGGATCCCAGGAACCAGGGGAAGGATGACGGCAAACAGACAGGGAGTCAACAGGAGGTCCAGATACCCCCGTTAAACACACACATTCACACGTGCGCGCACGCACACACACACATGCGTGTGTGCAAACGCTCTCCAGGGGACCGTCCAAGGACGCTCTGCTCTCCTACCTACACGCTGAGCATCCCTCTTGATGGCTTCTTTGTCGTGCCAGTCCTTCAGCTTCTGCCCATCTCCCAAGAAAAAGGTCTTCTTCTGCTGACTGTGTGAGCCCTTAAAAAAAGACAAAAACTGTGAAATAGAAGAAAAGGGGAAATAAGTTTAATAACACAGACCCAGAAATTACACTGCCTAAGGGAGCTTTCAGTATTGATTGAATGTCTGTCATCACTGGTTCATTGATTAATTTCCTCAGTATAGCTTTGTTAGTCCTACTCCGTGCCAGCCAGGTGTGCATAGTTCAGAAAGATGACACACAGTGTCCACCCTCCTGGAACTTACAAACCCACGGTAGAGAAAACAGATGGACAGACATTCCTTTCATGGAAGAGAGAAAGAGGTGGGTGTGATGCTGTCCAACAGAAATATAACGTGAACCACCTAGGTGAGCTGCATATGTAACTTTACATTTTCTAGTATTCACATTAAAAAAAGTTTTTTAAAACAGGTGAAGTGAGGGACTTCCCTGGTTGTCCAGTGGTTAAGACTCCGTGCTCCCAATGCAGGGGGCCCGGGTTTGATTCCTGGTCAGGGAACTAGATCCCGCACGAAGAAACTAAAGATCCCATGTGCCGCAAACAAGACCCGGCACAACCAAATTTTTTAAAAAAAGGTGAAGTGAGTTTTGATAATATATTTCATTTAGCTCCACGTACTCCATCTAAAGTACTATCCTTTCAACACACAGTGGAAAAAAGTGTTGAGGTATTCTACATTCTTTTTTTTTTTTTTGTACTAAGTCTTCAAAATCCAGTGTGTATTTCACACTTGTGTTCATCTCAGTTCAGCCTCATTCCAAGTGCTCAAGAGCCATAGGCGGCTAGTGGCTACATACTAGACAGGGCAGAGGCAGTGAATCTTGGGTGAGAGGTCTGGAGAAAGTGCTAGAGGACTTCACTTCTGCCTGGGAGAACTGGAGAAGGTTTCATGGACATGGGGGCCTTTGGGTTGGGCTTCACATAAGCGAAATGAGAGGCAGGCAGAGCACATGGCCTGGGCATAGACTTCCAGGTGCAGGTGGAGCACGGCAGGGCTGGGCTGGGCTCAAGGAGCACAGAGCACAGGAAGAGAAGTCGGGTCTCGGTCATCTCTGCAGTCCCAAAGAAGGCCCAGACTCAAAGAGGGGGAACAGTTGTCAAATGAGTGTGGAAGGTCTGAACAAGCACTTAGATGGCTGAAAGAAAACAGGAATATATAGCAGCTACAGGAGAGCAGCCCCAGGGGCTGCGAGAGGAAGGCATTTATTTTGGGTTTCGGAAGGTGAGCCCATGCTGGTGGGCCCATTAGGAAGCAGTTCCCCTAATTAAAGGAGGCCGTATTCCAGTGTCTGGGGTCATCAGAAGGTGCCAGATGCTTTCCCATGCCAAGAGGCAAGTCTAAGGACTTGGCCCCAGGGCTCAGTAAGAGTCTTCCCAAGGTAACACTGCTCCACACGGCTGTTTAAATACCTGTGTTCACCTACATGAGAACAGCTTTCCACCTCACCTTGCCCATTAAAAACCCTGCACACCTGTTCTTGCCACTGTGTCATGGAGAATCCACTAGTCCTATTTCCTATATAATTAACTAGGCCCTGAATGCGTGGTGTGCTGGAACATTAGCACTAACAAGAAGCCCCTGGAATAAAACCATCCCCAAGCCTGTTTATTAAGGCTCCGGCTGATTCTCGCGTTCGCAGATTTTTCACAACAGCTCTAATGATAATGACAATCCTTGGCATTCCCTCTCCTACAGACCTCTCTGAGCTGCAAGAAGAAAACTCTGAAAGTGGGCCTGCCAGATGTTGTGGTCAGAGAGGGAAAGAAAACTGCAAAAATAAAGGCCACGTGCCTGCAAACAGTTCTCAGGGGCTTAGAAATCACAGGAGCTGAGCTGGAAGTTCCTTCAGCAGGTTTCAACTGTGGTGAGCTACATTTCTACAGGAGATCCTTCAGTGCTGCCTTGGGAAGGTGGAGGCTGACAGTAAGAGCTTGACTCCCCTCCTTCAATCAGACCCGCAATGCATCTGTTTTTTTATACCGGGGTTCCATGTGGGATTTCATTTTTAAAAGGTCCTCTGCTAAAAACAAACTGACAATCAAATCTCCGAACAAGTGAACACATATACTTGGAAACTGAGCTGGGGCCACTGCCCTATTTCACAGACAGGGAAATTGAATCCTGGAATGGGTCAGGGATCTGCCCCAAGTAAATATTCTACCTCTAGATGTCAGGATTGGTCGGTCAAGAGCTGGTTAGTAATCTTTCCTCCAGCCCTCCCTCCCAATTCCTTCTCCCTCTTCTGCTACCCAAAGACTGGGAACTTCCACTGACGACGTTAGGTCACTGGTGGACCTAAAGAGGTTCTGAAAACCGCGGCTGCCTTAATGGGAGGAACCAATCTAAAGTGGTTCTCAAAACGTGAACCAGGAGCATCCACACCGGTTGGGAACTTGTTAGAAATGCAGATTCCCGAGCCCTGCCCAGGAAGTAGCAGCAGCAACTCTGGGGGTGGGGCCTGGCAATCTGGGTTTTAATAAGTCTTCCAAGAGATTCTGATGCACACTCCCGTTTGAGAACTACTGGTCTAGAATGAAGGAGGCCATAATTCTGCCTCCTCTGTGCTGGTCAGGCTACACTTGGGCTATTGTATCCAAGCTGAGCAGATATTTATCATCAAAGGTCACAAAAACCTTAGATGTGATCACTGGCAAACACAATCTGGTGGCTTCTAAGGATCTGTTGTTTTTTTTTTTTTTTAACTGCCAGCATGAAAAAAATGGAGGGATTTCTTATTGTTTTATCAAGATTCATTGGCTTCTCCTGAAAACTCAAAAGACACATCAATGCTCTGACCGAGCTGGGCCAGCACATGGCTCTCCACTTTGCCACAGTCCCCCGCCATTCCTTAGGGCATTTCACCTGGCTCTCATCTCTCACTCGTCTTACTTTGCTGGCCCCAGTGAGTTTGCAACAGGCTGCCACATACAGGTATGTATGAGGAAGATTAGAAACTGTGTTGTAGGAGGACTAGGAGATGGAAAGCCGTGGGGGACACAGGAGGATCTGTCTTGTTCTCTGAGGCCCTGAGGCTAGCGTGAGTGCCAAGGGCAGAAGTTACTGAATGACTGAGGGATTAGTTTAAGATAGAGAAGAAATTCTAAAAGTTGGACTGGTATTAGGGTGAAACAGGGGCACTTGGAAGAAGATAGAGGAGGCCAGGAATAGGATGCTCGCCTGTTCATCAGGATGTGAAGGAGGGGACTCAAGTGCGGGGTTAGGGCTAGCGCTTCTCGAACTTTCCTGTGCAGTACGATCATGTGGGGATCTTGTTAAACATGGATTCTGATATAGGAGGTCTGGGGCTGGGCCTGAGACTCTGCATTTCTAAAAAGCTCCCAGGGGATGGCTGATGCTGATCCCCGAAAAACACTTTGAGTAGCAAGGGTGAGGTGACCTTTACAAGGACATTTCAAGAGTCTAAGAGTCCAGAAAGGACACTGTTTCCTCCATATATTTGTGAAAGTCTTCTCACACTGCTGGGAACAGGGCATGGAGTTGAATCTCACAGTTGTGACAGCATAGAGGTAAACTCCCTTGAATGAACAGTGAATTGCTGAACCAACAGGGTAGAGAATTAAGATTCCAAAATTCTCGGAGTTTCACACTTAACAGCTTCAACCACCTCACTGCCTTTGCCTTAATGATGCATGTCCCTCTGGAATGATCTGCAGAGGTGGCCTGTTTTAGGCAGCCTCATTAGTTCTTATTTCCTCCCTAAACTAAGAGGACTTCGGAGCTTGCTGCCATAGGGACTTCTGCATGTCTAAACATGTTACTGGGGGGGGGGGTCCTCAAATAACCAAGCTACGCAGCTGCTCAGAAACAATTAGTCCACCTGTCTCCCATCTTACAGGTGGGGAAACTGAGGTCCAAAGAGGCCAAGCTACCCAACCAAGGCCACATAAGCAGGCCAGAGAATAAGAGCTATGTTCTTTGACTCCCATGCTGGGTTTTAGTGGAGACAGCCCTTGTAGTGTGGCCTTGGACAAGCTACAAGAGTCACAGGCACCTCGATTTTCCTACGTGGAAAATAGAGACAGCACTACCTGCCCAAAAGGTACTTTCAGATCAACCAAGAAAAATCACAAACTGTGTTATCGGGAGCACTTTCAGAGTTTACACATCAATGTGGGTACCAACTCCTTTAGGATTTTAAGAATCTACCGTAAATTGACATCTCATCAAATCACCTTGATACAGGGCTCAAATTTTACTATACAAGTTAAAAAGATTTCCAATAATAGGTCTGAGCTTTTGGTCAGAAAAGGAGTTGGTTTCGATCCTAAAACCACTGAGCATTCAGAGCCCAAAGGGCCCTTAGAATCCTATCCAGAAACTTTTATGAAAATTTTGATCAGGAGACTCTGACATCCACCCATGGAAACCCCACAGATAGATCATTCCAACTATTGACAAATATTTATCGAGATCTACTCTGTGCCAGGCACTGTGGTAGGCACTGGGGATACAGGCACGACAACACAGATCCCTTGTAGATGCTAATGGCTTTATAGCCAGATCAGTCTCTCTCAAAGGAAGGTTCTTGGGAGACCTGAACTCTCATTATAGATACAAATGCCTGGACCCCACCCTGAACCTATTAAATCAACATATCTGGGCGTAGGAGGCCAGGAAGACGCCTTTAAACACATTCCCCATGTGATTCACAATAAAGGTGGAAAACCACTTGTCAAAATCCAGCTGCCTCACTTGCAGATACGAAATCTGCAGCTAACAGAGTAGAACAGACTTGCCCCAAATTCCATAGTTTGTCAGCCCCAAAGACCAAACCAGATCTGGCTGTTCTGTCCCTGGGTTAGACTGTGAGCTCCTTGAAGGCAGGGGCACATCTGTTTTGAGCTGTCACTGTGTGTTCCTAGGTCAATACCTTAGGCCCTCAGTAAATATCAGGTGAATGACTGAATGAATGATTGCTCATTAATGGGGCAGGAAGTCTAGTTGGATGATTCAGAGCATTCTGATTCCAGAGACGGAAAAACTTAGGTTTTACTTCCTGGGCAGGTGGACCCCAGTGTCCTTGACTGATAAATAGGGAAAACTATCAGAATAACCTGCAGGTTAACCTGCACCTGAGGGGATGAACTGAACTCATCTATACAACGCATCAAGCTCAGTGTCTGGCACAAAGTTAGGCCCCTTCGGTAAAGGAGTGCAACTATTAATACGTTATTTTTGCAGAAGGATTATGATCTGGTGTATGTGATGGTCATGACTGGGGGAAAAGGAGAGAGATGGGAATCTAATAATAAAACTGGGAGCCCTGCAGAAGGACCTATTGAACACCTGAGCCAATTCAACTGGCTATTGCTGGTAACAGGATTTAGAGAGTTTCCTCATTAACAGCAGGTTATGTGCCCACGTGGAAATTCACTGTTCTTGAGGAAAGAAGAAAGTCCTGAGTTAATAGTGGCATTCTACAACAGAAACAAATGCCACAGACCTTTCCTAACAAGAAAAACACGAACAGTGCTTCTCAAAAGACAGCGATTCTTATGCAATGGCAATCACTTAATGTTATGCAAAAAAGCATGTCTGGGTTTCAATCCAGAGGTAATTTTAAGTTTCTTTAATTCTGCAGACTCACAGATTTGTCTATAAAAGCTGTGATTATTTTCCTTCAGCAACCATCTTCTGCTACTTTCCTTCCCCTATGTTCCCAGATGTCCTTTTGCTACAGGAAGCAGAGAGGTTGGAAAGGAGCACAGGGCAAGGGAGGCGAGGGAGAGTGTAGGGAGGAGGCTGGCAGAAAGATGGTGGAAATCACATTAAACAGTAAATTGGAAATGGATTCTGACTGGCCGCTCTAAATAACTGCTTCTGGTATCTGCATGCTTTTACTTAACATTCCACTGAAAGAATCGATTAGTGTTCAGACACACACACACACACACACACACACAAATGGAATTTTAATCTTTTGTTTAATCACTATTTAGCATGCCTGGCATCCTTTGGAGGGAAGCAAGAAAGGTGGTGAAGTGAGCCAACTGTATTCTGCCCAAGGAGAAAGGTCTGTTAAAGCACATACTCTAATCCCAGCGTTGCCGACTGGGCAACGACCGCTCAGAGAGGACACTTGTGTCTCTGGCTGAGCTGGCTAGTGTCTTCAAAACAATGGAAAAAGGGCTGAATGTTCAAAACCGGCAATGCGGAAAGGAAAACTGAGCAGGGCATCTGCTTCATCCAGGTTCCGAGGACTAGAACGGATTAGATTCTGCTGCAAATTTTAGGATAGCTTCCCTGCCCCCAACCCTCCTCTCAAATAACCCTACAAAGGCGCTGGAATGATTTTGCTTTGAGGCTTAAATGACTCCATGTAATTCCAAACATTTGTTTATCTGCTAAGTAGATTATTCTAATAACCTTCATACACACACACACACACACACACACACAGACAACACAGCAAAGCATTCTCTTCAAGGTTGCCTTCAAGGTTATCCTTCAAAGAGGGCCAGGGAGGACTTAATTTAGCCAAAAGCATAAAGTTACTTTAATTTAAGCAAGGGAGTTTGGACAACTGATAAATGTACTTTCTTCATGAGTTTTGAGGACATAAACTGAATTGTTTTATTTCTTCATTCACCTCATAAAAGAGGATGACTCCACTGAGGAATTAAGGACCTACTATGTCCAAAGAGCTGTGGAGGAAATAAAGAAAAATAAGATAATTCTTGGCCTCAACAGACAGCATGGATATAAGAAAGGAAAAAACACACAACACTGTATGTAATGTGAGTGCCTTGAAAGTTGTACAGATGAATTCTAAAGGTATTTACAAGTGCCAAAGGTTAAATTCTACTTAAGACCATCAGGGAAAAATTCCTGCAGAAGCAAGGTCTTTGACAGCTGCCTGAAAGGATGGGTAGGATTTTGACTGGTAGCCACGGGGAGGGGGGGATGGAGCCCAGCTGGAGGGGAAGCATGTGCAAAGAGATGGAGGTTAGAAAGTAAGGGACCTGTTTCCTTAGTGGCAAGGAGACTGATTTGGCTGGGATAAGTGGGATGCAACAGAGAGTCAGGAACAAGGAGGCCAGGAAGTCTGGACCAGAATCTGAGGGCCTTACATTTGAGCTGTTTGGCAGGTGGGAGCCACAAAAGGTCTTTGAGCAAGGAACAGGCTGGAGTAGAGGTCCAAGAACAAAATGTTACTACCTATCCACCTGTAATTAATCTCAGAGTCCCCCTCTTCCTGGGATAGATGCAGAGAGAAACACGATTTTGTTTTCATTCAGAAGCAATGTACCCTCATTGTAGGCTGAGGACCACTCTCCACCATTCCAGAAGTCAGACTGAAATGAGCTGACCTAAGCCCAGCCCTCACCTGGTAGGCCGCTGTTCTGAAAAAACCTACCTTCCACTACAACCAGGACCAAGCAGTATGAGAAAACAATTGCCCCTAAAGGGCACTGTTTATGAATGGACAGAGACACTATAACCCAGCAACCACAAGACTGACGAAGTCGGCCGGGCCCACGTCAGGCAAGTCCTGCTGTCCCACCCAGTAATCAGGCGTGTCAATTTTCCTCGCTCCGATAACTCTGTGGTCTCAACACCAGGATGTCGGAATCTGAAATCTGGGCGGGGCCCCATTCCCTAAGAGGGTAAGGTCATTCACAAATAGGAACCCTTGTTTAAAAAGGCTGATGTTGCGCTTCCAAGGGCAGAAGCAACCCACTAATCCAATTCACCCTTTTGTTTTGTACAGATGGCTCTAGAAAAGGTCATTTGCTACATACAGTGTGAAAGCTCATTAAAAGACTTTTTAAACAGCAGAGAGAAAAAGAGCCAAGATGTTTGTAATACCTACTATCTAAAGGGCAAATGGAGCCTTCAGTAACTTTTCTCTTTCATTCTAAAAGAATGATTGCAACTTGTACCATTTTCTTCAGAGGAAGTTTCCAAAGGGTTTATCACTGGAAAAACAAACAAAACAACAACAACACTGATCATCTGACAATGTTCATTTGGGTGTCTCACCCATCCATTGGTCCATCCACGTACATGTTTAATGAATACAAGCACATGCCAGGCTCTGTGCTAGGTATAAAGAATACACTGGTGAGCAAGACAGATAAGGGCCCTGCTCTCATAGAGCTTATAGTAGTGTGTGTGGCAGAAGGGAATATAGACTTTAATCCAGAACCACAAATAAATTTAAATAGTTACAGTGACCTGTGCAGAAAAGAAGGATACATGGTGCAAAGAGAGTCCCTTTCTTTCAGATTAGATCAGATCAGGAGGGTCTTATCCAGACAGAAAAGTCAGGAAAGCCTTCCCTGAGGAAACGGATGGAGTATGAGTAGAATAAACTCAGCAGAGAGAGGAGAACAGAGCATTTCAGACAGAGGGTGAAGTGAGGATGTGCAAAGGCCCATATCTGGCTGGGCAAATATGAAACCGGAGGGACTAA
Organism: Physeter macrocephalus; assembly: GCF_002837175.3. Taxonomy (NCBI): domain Eukaryota; kingdom Metazoa; phylum Chordata; class Mammalia; order Artiodactyla; family Physeteridae; genus Physeter; species Physeter macrocephalus. Next base: position 148,532,675 of record NC_041221.1, on the reverse strand, counting down.
AAGAAGAGCAGGGTGTGTGTTGCACAGAGGAGGGGAAGCCTGGTGGGGATGTGAGGTGGGCAGGGATGAGAATTTTGTCTTTCCCCAGAAGCATTTGGAAATGAAGTATTTTATAGAAGGAGGTGGCAAGATCAGATTGCATTTGGAAAGCTCTCTTATAGCCACTGGAGAAAGGATTAGGAGGCCAAGAGGAAGGGTGGAACACAGGGAGGAGGCTACCATCACAGTGGTATAGGCAAAGATGATGCCAGTTTAGGCAGGAAGGTAGAAGCTGGGATGGACATAAGCATTTTTTTTTTTTTTTTTAAATAGAGTCACAAGGGTCCTGCAAGTCTGCAGTCAAGAAATGCAGCCTCTGGGCTTCCCTGCACAACAGTGAGAAGCCCGCGTACCGCAAAAAAAAAAAAAAAAAAAAGAGAACTACACAAAAGAAAGAGAAATTAGGGAGGCTGGTGATCCTCCTGTCCCCACGCTCAGCGAGCCTGTATCCTGGATGATGTCCCCAGGGGCCTAGTTCCCTCTGGCCTCTGGTACTGTGAGCACTTTGGTGCCGAGTGAGCCTACTCTTGGAAGATAAGTATTTTCATTACCTCAGAAGGCATCGTGATGACTTCAACCAGAGAAATAGTTATCAGTTTTAATGCTGGAGGAAAAACTGCCTCAGTTGGGCTTTTGAGAGGCGGTTTGTCTTTATATTCCATGGGTGATTGTCAAGGGTGATTCTGATTTTACGTTATTTTCACCTTAAGTGGTAAGTTTATTAAAACCTAACCCTTTCGAAAGATGAGACTTTACTATATCATTATTGTCATTCCATCCACTTTGTAGATGACAAAACTGAGGCCTGGAGAGAAAATCGATATGAAAGTGTTCTGCAAACTGCCAAGTACCCCATGCGTGTAATCATCACAGCTAGGAGTTCCTACCACACGTCGGCCCGCTGCTCCCCACATCTCCGTGCCTGGAAAGATTTGGGGAGCACAGTCGGCTGTCAGGAAAGCATGACTTGAGGAAGTGAATCATCCTTCTGTGCCTTGTTCACGAGGAGTCTTGAACATCCGCAGGCAGCCTGCTAAAAAGTGCTCTTCTCAAAGGCTCGGCGAATGGAGCATAACAGAGGGTCATTACATTGCTCTGCAGAGCGGATGCGGACGGGTCAGGAGAAAGGCAGGCAGAATTGGTAAGCTGAGCAGAAGACAAGTTCCAATCTTTCCAGGGACCAAAAAACGGCTGCAAACACATCCCGTCGGCTGGGGAATTAGGGCTGAGCCCCCAAGTAATAGAATAGTTGCTCTATTAAGAGTAAGAATTACAGTTATAATCCCCTACATTCTGAAGACAGCAAAACAAAGTCTATAGCTGAGCAGAAGACAAGTTCCAATCTTTCCAGGGACCAAAAAACGGCTGCAAACACATCCCGTCGGCTGGGGAATTAGGGCTGAGCCCCCAAGTAATAGAATAGTTGCTCTATTAAGAGTAAGAATTACAGTTATAATCCCCTACATTCTGAAGACAGCAAAACAAAGTCTATAAAAGCACTTGCTTTGGAGTCAGAAACACCTAGGCTTGTGTCACGGTTCTACACTCACTAGCTGTGCGACCTTAGGCAAATTACACTGTTCTTCCAAGCCGTGGTTCCTCAGATTGTAAAAGGCAGGATATTAACAGTATCTAACATAAAGGTTATTGTGAGAAGTAAAGCTCTTAGCAGTGTTTGGTATTTAGGAAGCACTTAAAATCATAGCTACCATTATTAGTTATTATTTCGATATCTAATTGCATTTTGCAATTTACAAAGCATTTTTTACATATATCATCCCATTTCTTCCTCACAATCACACTAGGATAAAGGCAGGCATCACCAACCTATCGTAATACTTTTCCTTATGGGTCCCAGACTCCGAGAATCCTTCTCAACACTGTGCTCCAAGCGGCCCTTACCAGTTAACCACTGTTGGCCAGAGGACGGGACCCATCTACCACGCCTGCCTTAAGCTGGAAGAGTGAGTTCCCAAGTACACCTGGTAGGTTGCAGTCTGCTGGTTGATTTCTTCAGGCTCTCTTGCTGCCCGCAAAGGTTCCCCAAGCAGGAGGAAGTGGAGAAGCAGAGACAGATGGCTGGCCTCTCCTCTGGTACTGGCCTCCCCTCATCCACAACTGCTAGGACCTTCCCCTGTTCCAGGTCTCAGAGTCACAGAATCTAGACGCTGAGTGGGAGGTTAAGATACTACCTCCTCTGATGGTCCACTGGACCCAGTAACCCTTTCTTTGTTACGGCACATGGATGGTTCCTGAGCCTGGCTTGGGTGCTTAGAGAATGGGAAGCTCTCTTCCTCCATACAGGTGACTCCAGTTATTAGAAAATTCCTTCTGGGCTCCCAAAATTCTTGGGGCTCCTTCCTGGCCCCCAAGGAAAGTCTCTGACTGGACTATGATCCTGGCCTCCTCGACCTGCCATCTTGGAACCTCTGAACTCCTTTCCTCTTCTCCATTTCTCCTGGGGTGTAAGCCACAAAGGACTCTCGAAGTCCCTGAGCAGTTCCCCCACCTCCCACCTCCCCTACCCCCATCCTACTCTCACTCTGGCATCCTTGTTCTTAAATAACGATCTCTTACTCGTACAGTGCCCCAGGCAGGATTCATAAGGTGTAACCACAATGGCACAAAGGATGGTTTTCTCAGAATATACCACACTGCTATGAATGTAGCCTCTCCTGCAGAAATGAATCCAAACCCTCAGGCAAACCTTCCCTGACCTCCCTGACTAGATCATAGTCCCTGAGTGTGCCCCTGTAGCATCCTTATGGCTCCTTTGTGATTTCACATTCATTCAGGTGCTTATTTCATTACTGACTATCTCTCCTCAAACTGTGAGGTCAATGAGGGTAGGAGATAGCAATTTTTGTTGACCAAATGAATGAGGAGACATCTTTTGTTTTATCTTTTCTAGATGAAAGAAGGTCATCCATGATTAGACATGTCTAATATAGCCACAAGGATGTAATACCATAAGGGGTTCTGAGGATTAACTTTATCCTCTGACTAATAAATGGCTTCAGGTCAACTTAACGAGCTATAAAAACTGAAGAGAGCTGGCTCACCTGATCCTAAAACGATCTGTAAAAGATGCAACCGACTTTGAACTCTGCCACCTTTTTCCTCCTTTCATTTTGTGAAATACAATTCATATTTTATAGCAAGACGAGAAAAATTTAAACATAAAAAGTCTTCTCTGCCCTTTGGCCTCCCCTCTCCCCACACTGTGTATTGTGTATCTGCATTGTGCATCGACCAAACCTCCCCCATCTGCAGGAATACCTGCTCAACCACAAAGAGCAACATTCTCCTACCATCAACAAGACAACTCCTTAAAAGATAACATTCCTTCCTGATTTTGTAAGGGGGTCACACAACCCACCAGGATGACACTTAGATCTGGATTATGTAAACTGTCAATAATACATCATTTGATACAGAGCCCTCTGTCTCAGAAAACTTATATAACTGTGCCTTGATTTCTAACTGGCAGAACAGTTCTCAGAGCTTTGAGATGCTTTTCCCGGTTATAATCCTCAAATTTGGCTCGAAAAAAATTTTCCAATTCTTTCTTAGATCGACTGATTAATTTTTCGTCAACAATTTTCAAGTTGTTTCCTTTCTGGATTCCTACCCTTTAGGTTGTGGCAGAAATTGCCATTTATCTCCCAGCAGCTATTCTCTTTTTCTTCCACTGTGATAGAAATTTCAGCTGGTAATATGACTTCTCAGAATAAAGATGATATTTCCCAGACATCCTTGCAGCTAGGTGTGGCCCAACTGGGTTCTATCCAAAGAGATGTGGGTGCAGGTGTTGTGTGGCAGTCCACGGAACCTACCTGAAGACATCACTGGTGTGCACCTTTTCCTTCTTTACTCCTTCTATCTTGCTGTCTAGAATGCAAATGCCACCACATTGGATCACAAGATGGAGGTCCATGGCCTAGGGATGGTGAAGCTACTTGTGGGAAGAAGCCTAGGTTCCTGAGGATTTTATGAAGCAGAACTGTCATACCAGCCCTGGGATGCAAACCTCCAGACTTTTAGGTGAGAGAAAAATAAACTTCTTTTGTGTTTAAGCCATTCAAATCTAATCTCAGCTGATACAAGCTTCTTTTCTTGAGGCCTGAAATCCTGAGAAGCAACTTGGGTGTGGTGGAGAGGACCCTGAAGGAGGATCCAGAAAATCCAGGTTTCAAACTCCTGTCTCTGCATTTATGAACAGTGAGACAGCAGACAGGTCCCTTGTCTTTCTAGGTCTGCATTTTTTGACTGCAGAATGGAGGTCAAACAATGTCTGTCCATGACATGATTATCTACATTAAAAAATCCTAAGGAATCTACAAAAGCACTAGTAGAACTAGTGAGTTCATCAATGTCACAGGATACAAAGTTGTCACATGAAAATCAATTGTATTTCTAAATATCAGCAATGAAATGTTGGAAATGGAAATAAAAATATCATTTACAATGGCATCAAAAATACTAACTACTGAAGGGATAAATTTAATGAAACTATGCAAGACCTAGTCACTGAAAACTACAAAACACTGCTGAGAGAAATCAAGGATCTAAATAAACAGAGACATATATCATGTTTATGGATCAGAAGACCTGATATTGTTAAGATGTCAATCTTCTCAAAATTTATCTAGAGATTCAATGCGATCTTTGTAAAACTAACATGCAAGGGATCTAGAAGAATATGCCAAAACAATTTAGAAAAAGAGGAACAAAGTTGGAGAACTTAATACGTCCTAATTGCAAGGCCTGCTCAAGGGCTACGGTGACCAAGAGAGTGTGGTACTAGAGCAAGGGAAGACATGTGATCAATGGGAATAGGGTGGAGAGTCCAGGTATATAATCAGCTGATTATGAGCAAAGGTGCTAAGGAAATGCAATGGGGAAAGGATGATCTTATCAACAAATGATGTCAAAAAATTAGGTATCACGTGCCAAAAAATAAACCTCAACCCTTACACCTCACGGCATATACAAAAATTAACTCAAAATGGATAACAGACCTAAACATAAGAGCCAAACTATAATATTTGTAGAAGAAAATATGTGAGCAAATTTTAGTGACCTAAGTTTAGGCAAAGGTCTCTGAAATAGGACACAAAAAGTGTAAAATATGGGTAGGTTGGAATTCATTGCCATTAAAAGCCTTTGTTCTTCAAAGGGCAAGCCATGGGCTGGGAGAATATATTTGCAAAACAGGCATTTGATAAAAGACTTATATTCAGAATGCATAAAGGACTCTTACAGCTCAACATCATTAGTTATTAGAGAAATGCAAGTCAAAACCACAAGGAGATATCACTTTACACCTACCAGGAGAGCCATAATTTAAAAAATGGAAAATAACAAGTGTTGGCAAAGAAACTGGAACCCTCATGCATTGCTAGTGGAAATGTAAAATGGTGCAGCCTCTGTGGAAGAGTTTTGTGGTTTCTCAAAAGTTTAAACGTAGAAGTATCATATGACCTAGCAATTCCACTCCTAGGTATGTATCCAAAAGAACTGAAAGTAGGGACTCAAACAGATATTTGTTATGCCAACATTCACAACAGCATTGTTCATAACAGTCAAAAGGTAGAAATAACTCAAGTGTCCCTCAACAGATAAAAGGATTAAACAAAATGCAGCACATACATAATACAATGGAATAGTTATTATTCAGCCAGAAAAAGAATAACATTTTGAAATATGCTACAACAAGGAGGGACATCAAGAATATTATGCTGAGTGAAATAAGCCAGACATGGAAGGACACATATGATTCCACTTATATGAGGTGCCAACTAAAAATTGGCACTTGCCATCTGCCTCTACAAAGATGAAGTCACTAGCCACTGCAGCCACTGACCTTCAACACACCCTGAAAGCAGTTCAGGGTGGAGATCAGGAATGAGGCACTTGGTGCTCTGGGAAAAAATGGCAGAATAGGTCTTCAGGTAGATATTTTCAGGAGAAGACTTTACGAGCCTAATTCTTACATCTCCTCATATCTAGGATAGCACTAAAATAATTAATGGAGACATCTGCTCCTCGTGACCAGCGCTACCTTCTGCAAACGTGTGTGCTTGATTGCATGTACCCCCCCTTCACCCAAATCACATATACACTGACTTCCCCTCCCACCCCCGCCGACCTCTTTGGAGCAGTTTCTTGGAGCAAACTGAAATGCTATCTCCCAGGCTATAGTCCTCATTTCACCCCAGATAAAACTTAACTCACAACTCTCACGTTGTGCTTTTTTTTTTTTTTTTTTTTAAGTCAACAGAGGAACCTAGAATAGGCAAACTCACAGAGACAGAAAGCAGAAGAGAGGTAATGGTGGGGGGCAGGAAGGGGGAGTTATTGTGTAAACGGAGTTATTGTTGAGGATGATGAAAAAGTTTTGGGCATAGTTGTAATGGTTACACAGCGCTGTGAATCTATTTAATGCCACTGAATTGTACCCTTCTGAACTGTTAAAATGATAAATATTATGTTATGTATTACCACAATAAAAAAAATTATACCTCCCTCCTCCCCTGCCCTGCCTCACCCACAAAAAGTAATCCTTCCAATTTTCAACCCTTACATATTCTAATGCTCTCTTGGAGATACATTAGATGTATACTAGCATATTAAAGGCTCTGTGAAGTCTCACAAAAAAGAAAGCTGCCTCACTGTTTAATCCAGCATTTCACAAATTTATCTGATGAGAAGTCCCCCTGCCACCCCCTTCAGCTAGAGAATGATTAATATCCTCGGGAACCCATGGACCTCAGTTTGCAATGCTATGCTACTAATGACAGGGTTTATGAGGGAGAACACAACAGGGTTCCTCCCCTGTGCAGTCAGTTTTCTGGGTTTTTCTTTAAAGCACATAGACATGGAACAACTACAAAAGATTTCAAGTTGACATACTGATTTGGAGGGAAGGAAATAAAGTTTATGATAATATAAGATTCTTCTAAAAGGAAGCTTCAGTCAAGTGCGGAAGCATCTGTCATCCATCTGTTTACTCATCTAACCATTCATTCATCTGTTCATCTAATGATCGTTTATTGTGCAACTACTATTTGTTGGCCTTGGGTTAGGTGCTTCAGGAAGTAACATAGAAGAAATGTTTTTTGTCTACATCAAAGGCCAAATTTGACACCACTTCATTCTAAAAATTGCCACTGGAACCTGGGAAAAGAATTATTCTCCCAAAATAATTGTTCTGGGAACAGTTCTGCAGAGAGCACTGGGGCTGGGCATTGAAGGATGAGTATAATGTGGGCTGGTGAAGGTACCACAGAAGCAAAGGTGGTCAGGTTGCCCAGAAAGTTTCCTCTTTTGCCTTCTACTCACACAGAAGACTGCAGACTGTTTTAGACACCTGCCTTCTTATAACTCTGGTTAATGGACCACTGTACATTTTCCAGATGGTTTCTCACACATAAATTTCCCCAAAAACCTTTGCTTAGCTTGAGAAACAATGAAGTTGAAGTCGGGAGGGGGTTCTTGTTCTTTTCGTCTAGAGAATTTAGTAAGATTTCTCAGGATGCCTGTGGTAGACAGATTGAAAGAGTGGCCCCAATCCTCCAGCCCTCCCTGTGTCCATACCCTTTGCAGTGGGATCCTCTGGCTCCTCCCACCGAGAGATGGAGTCTGTTTCCCCAGCTTCTGAATCTGGGCAGGCTTGGTGACTTGCTGTGGACAAAAGAAGGAGGCAGAAGTGACAGCGTGCCAGTTTTGAGCCCAAGCCTCTAAGATCTGCACTCTTCCACCCTTGTGTTTGTTTGTCTGTCTCCTCAAATGGAACAAGCCCAGGCTAGTATATGCTAGAAGGAGGGGAGGGGCAGGTGGAAGAGGAACCCTGTGAAGAACAACCGAGGTTATACCGGACTAGCTGACAGCTAGCCAACCCCTAAAGATATGAGAGCCCAGCCAGGCCAGCGGAGCCGCCCAGCCCACCACGGCTGGTCCGAGATGCATGAGACAGCCCAGCCGAGACCACAGAAACCGCCCAACTGACCTGTAGACCCGTAGCAATAACACATGATTGCTGTCTGAAGCCTCTGAGCTTTGGGGTCGTTTGTCATGTAGTATTGTGTGTGGTCATAGAGCGATAAAATGACTTTAGAGAGGATTCAGAAGATTCAGTTCAGTTCTGTGTTTGCATCCAAGGCACCAAACAGAAATGTAACTGTTGCAATTCTGCCACCCTGCCTTATTTTTGAAAGATTCCAATTATACCTGTCTTACAACGCTCAGTTCAAATACCACATCCTCAAGAAACCCTAATTCTATCCCCTTCCACTTACACAATAATCTTCCCTCCCACTGACCTCTCACTGTGCCCTCTCTACCCTTCTCCTTTTGGAAATTAGCCCTTAAGGTCTCAGATTATGGCCATTTGCATACACGTCATTCCCCTCTACCGGGTCCTAAACCAGTGCTTTCAAACTATCTGTGATGAAGAACCACTTCGTTTTAATTTCTAATTCATCGCGAACCAAACCATCTGTGGCAGGCAGGATTCTAAGAATGCCTTCCAATCACCCTAATCCTCTTACACTCCCCTCCCCTTTGAGTGTGGGTAGAACCTGGGAACGTGATGAGATATTACTCTACTGATTACGTTATGTGGCAAAAGGAGATTATCCAGCTCGACATGATCTAGCCACACAAAAAAGAGTTTTCTCCATCTGGCAGTACAAGAAGTCAAAGTGACTCAAAGAGTGAGAAGAATTTGATGTGACATTGCTGGCTTTGAAGATCCAGGGGCCATGTGTGTGGTTTCTAGGAGCAGAGAGCAATCCCTGGCTGACAGCCAGCAAGGAAATGGGGACCCAAACCTACAACCACAAGGAACTGAATCTGCCAACAAGCCGAATGAGCCTGGCAGTGGATTCTTCCCCAGAGCCTCCAGACAGGAGCCCAGACTGGCGACACATTGATTTCAGCCTTGTGAGACCCTGAGTAGAGAACCCGGTTGAGTAAACTTGGAGTCATGACCTATAAAACTTTGAGCCAAAGAATGTGCATTGCTTTAATACAGTAAGCTTTAATAAAACAAGTTTGTGTTCATTGTTACACAGCAACAGAAAACAAATACATCTCCATATAGAGTGGCCGATTATATTTTCCAAAGGCGGCTGCAACAAAACCTTATGTCCCACATGTTCTTTTAGAACCTTTCCACAAGCACATTACGAGATGGGATCTAGATCCCCTCCCTCTGAAGTCGGGTAGAACTTTGTGAATCCTTCAAGCAATGTGACTTCTGAGACTAGATCATAACGAGGCCATGCACTTCCACCCAGCTCCCTTACGACACTGGCCAGTGGAACCCAGCCATGCTGCTCAGAAGAGGCATCCTCGCGGAAAGGTGACCAAGGCACCAGCCTGCCAGCTCTATGAGTGAGCCATGTTGGAAGGGGACCCATGGGCCCTGGCGCAGCCACCCTGCAGGCACTGTGTGGAGCAGAGGTGACCTGAGCTGTCCACCCCTGCTCAAATTGTAGATCTGTGAGCAAATAAATGACAGTTGTTGTTTTAATCTACTAAGGGTTGGGGCGGTTTGTAAAGCAGCAATAGTAGCTTGAATGAGTATGCAGCTTGTGCCTGTAACTCACCACAAGTTTGACAACACGTGAACTGATCCATATCTATTCAACAAAGCAAGTCCACTGAGCACGCACTTGGCTGTTGTGGCAAAGTCCAAATGCCATAAAAGTTTCTAAATGCTTGTCTTCAATATCTGTGTTTATTGCACTGTGTACTGGCGCCATTCTGCAGTCTACACTTGGGGCGGCCTGGCTGTAAAAGATCTCTGGGCCACACCCATTCTTATTCTTTTCTGCATCCTCCCAAATGCCTGGTAAAATTCCTGGAAATAGCAGGAATTCGGTAAAGGTTTATGGACTGAATAGAACATTCAAAGAAAGCCAAGGCTGGAAGCTCAACTCACTCATTTTATAGATGGTAATGTGGTGGTCCAGAGAAATGAAGGGATATACTCAGGGTCACGGGGTGAAAAACTGGCAGAGCCACAGAATTCCTGAAACCTTCTAGTCTAGGCTTTGCCAACTCAACTGCCTGCAGGTGAAGAGGGGTGGCCAGATGTAAGATAATACAGAGGATGGAGGCTGGTGAAAAGTTGCCAAGTGATGGTCAGTGAAAACAGATGTTCAGTTTTTAAGAGTCTGGAAAATTCAGATTTCTGGAGATTATTTCTTGATTTTTAACATACTATCTGGATAAACAAATATGTTTGCATGCTATATTTGGTCCAGCGGGCCACCAGTTTGCAATTCCTGAGCACCTCTAATTTATAAGTAAGGAAACTGAGGTCCTGAGAGGTTAAAGATTTAACTAAGAATATACGGGAAGAGATAGCAAGGCCATTTTCTGACTTGTCTGGGAACTTGGTGATGATGATTAGAATTACCAACATTTATTGAACACCTACCATGTGCATGGCATTATGGCAGGCACTTAGACCTACGATCTCATTTAATCCTTTTGACAGTCCTAGAAAGTAGGCACAAGTATTCCCCCTTTCTACAGATTCAACAAGAGACTCAGAGAAGCTAAGTAGTTCACCAAAATCATAGTGTAAACAAGCAGTGGGTCTACATTCCTAACCACACTTTTACAAGGTGAATGAGTCTTCTCCCACCTCATACCATTTCACCGTCCCCTTAGCATCCTGCCTATCAAAGCCCCAGGTTCAGATTTACCTAGAAGAGCTGCAAAATCCCCCTGTTAACATTTCTCTATCATTTCAACCCATCTAAGGGTGACCTGTTTGCTGTCCCCCAGAGTCTAAGCGACACTCAGCCGGTGCACAGCTCAGCCTTCCCAGGTGCTGACTCCCCAGAGGGGTAGAGGGCATCTGCAGCTATGCAGTGAAGCAGCAGCTTGTACCTCAGGGCTAGGACGCCCCAGCTTCTTTGCTAAACAGAAGGGAAGCATAGGATTGGGGAGGTGGGAGGGGCCTGAGAGAAATAATTTAGATCTGTTATTCCCAAACTGCATTCAATGGATCCCTTAGAGATGCAGCAACCAGGAGCTGGGGGCGGGGGACCCTGGGCAAGAAGGGATCAGATTTCTTCTTCGTCCTACATTCATTAGGCTTCCGAGTAAGATTATATGACAAGTGTTCTACTGCTAAAATACAAGTTTGAAAACCAGTGATCTAAGCCAACCCTTCATTGCATTTTTAAAAGACAAACCCTATAATTCGATTTGCAATTATAAAAATAATAAAGGCACATGGTGAAAGATTCAAAAACTCAAAAGGGTATACAATGAAAAATAAAAATCTCTTCCCACTTCCAACCCCTAGACCCACTCCCTAGAGAACAGCACTACTAATCATTTACTGAGTATTCCTTCCAAAATATTTTTTTGAATTTTATTATTTTTTATACAGCAGATTCTTATTAGTCATCCATTTTATACACATCAGTGTATACATGTCAATCCCAATCACCCAATTCATCCCACCACCATCCCCACCCCCCCGCCGCTTTCCCCCCTTGGTGTCCATACGTTTGTTCTCTAAATCTATGTCTCTATTTCTGCACTGCAAACTGGTTCATCTGTACCATTTTTCTAGGTTCCACATATATGCGTTAATATACGATATTTTTCTCTTTCTGACTTACTTCACTCGGTATGGCAGTCTCTAGATTCATCCACGTCTCTACACATGAGCCAATTTCGTTCCTTTTTATGGCTGAGTAATATTCCATTGTATATATGTACCACTTCTTCTTTATCCGTTTGTCTGTCGATGGGCATTTAGGTTGCTTCCATAGCCTGGCTACTGTAAACAGCGCAGCAATGAACACAGGTGCATGTGTCTTCTTTTTTGTGTGTGTGTGTGTCTTCTCCAATTATGGTTTTCTCTGGGTATATGCCCAGTAGTGGGATTGCTGGGTCATAGGGTAATTCTATTTTTAGTTTTTTAAGGAACCTCCATACTGTTCTCCATAGTGGCTGTATCAATTTACATTCCCAACAGTGCAAGAGGGTTCCCTTTTCTCCACAACCTCTCCAGCATTTGTTGTTTGTAGATTTTCTGATGATGCCCATTCTAACTGGTGTGAGGTGATACCACATTGTAGTTTTGATTTGCATTTCTCTAATAATTAGTGATGTTGAGCAGCTTTTCATGCGCTTCTTGGCCATCTGTATGTCCTCTTTGGAGAAATGTCTATTTAGGTCTTCTGTCCATTTTTTGATTGGGTTGTTTGTTTTTTTTAATATTGAGCTGCATGAGCTGTTTATATATTTTGGCGATTAATCCTTTGTCCATTGATTCATTTCCAAATATTTTTTCCCATTCTGAGGGTTGTCTTTTCAGTTTGGCTGTAGTTTCCGTTCATTTGCAAAAGCTTTGAAATTTCATTAGGTCCCATTTGTTTATTTTTGTTTTTATTTCCATTACTCTAGGAGGTGGATCAGAAAAGATCTTGCTGGGCTTCCCTGGTGGCGCAGTGGTTGAGAGTCCACCTGCCGATGCAGGGGGCACGGGTTCGTGCCCCGGTCTGGGAGGATCCCACATGCCACGGAGCGGCTGGGACCTTGAGCCATGGCCTCTGAGCCTGTGCGTCCGGAGCCTGTGCTCCGCAATGGGAGGGCCCACAACAGTGAGAGGCCCGCGTACCACACACACACACAAAAAGTTGGAAAAAAAAACAAAAAACATATACTATTTTTATTACTGTAGCTTTGTAGTATTAGTCTGAAGTCAGAGAGTCTGATTCCTCCAGCTCCGTTTTTTTCCCCTCTAGATTGCTTTGGCTATTCGGGGTCTTTTGTGTCTCCATACAAATATTATGATTATTTGTTCTAGTTCCATAAAAAATGCCATTGGTAATTTGATAGGGATTGCATTGAATCTGTAGATTGCTGTGGGTAGTACATTTTCACAATATTGATTCTTCCAATCTAGGAACATGGTATATCTCTCTATCTGTTGGTATCATCTTTAATTTCTTTCAACAGTGTCTTATAGTTTTCTGCATATAGGTCTTTTGTCTCCCTAGGTAGGTTTGTTCCAAGATATTTTATTCTTTTTGATGCAATGGTAAATGGGAGTGTTTCCTTAATTTCTCTTTCAGATTTTTCATCATTAGTGTATAGGAATGCAAGAGATTTCTGAGCATTAATTTTGTATCCTGCAACTTTACCAAATTGATTAGCTCTAGTAGTTTTCTTGTGGCATCTTTAGGATTCCCTATGTATAGTATCATGTCATCTGCAAACAGTGACAGTTTTACTTCTTTTTTTCCAATTTGTATTCCTTTTATTTCTTTTTCTTCTCTGATTGCCATGGCTAGGACTTCCAAAACTATGTTGAATAACAGTGGTGACGGTGGACATCCTTGTCTTGCTCCTGATCTTAGAGGAAATGCTTTCAGGTTTTCACCATTGAGAATGATGTTTGCTGTGGGTTTGTCATATATGGCCTTTATTATGTTGAGGTAGGTTCCCTCTATGTCCACTTTCTGGAGAGTTTTTATCGTAAATGGGTGTTGAATTTTGTCAGAAGCTTT
>NC_041221.1:148517965-148518502 GCF_002837175.3 Physeter macrocephalus | reverse complement strand
ATCTTTGTCTGGTTTTGGTATCAAGGTGAGGGTGGCCTCATAGAATGAGTTTGGGAGTGTTCCTTCCTCTGCAATTTTTTGGAAGAGTTTGAGAAGGATGGGTGTTAGCTCTTCTCTAAATGTTTGATAGAATTCACCTGTGAAGCCACCTGGTCCTGGATTTTTGTTTGTTGGAAGATTTTAAATCACAGTTTCAACTTCATTAGTTGAGATTTGTCTGTTCATATTTTCTGTTTCTTCCTGGTTCAGTCTTGGAAGGTTATACCTTTCTAAGAATTTGTCCATTTCTTCCAGGTTGCCATTTTATTGGCATAGAGTTGCTTGTAGTAGTCTTAGGGTGCTTTGTATTTCTGCGGTGTCTGTTGTACCTTCTCCTTTTTCATTTCTAATTTTACTGATATGAGTCCTCTCCCTCTTCTTCTTGATGAGTCTGGCTAATGGTTTACCAATTTTGTTTATCTTCTCAAAGAACCAGATTTTAGTTTTATTGATCTTCGCTATTGTTTTCTTTGTTTCTATTTCATTTATTTCTGCTCC
>NC_041221.1:148516681-148517736 GCF_002837175.3 Physeter macrocephalus | reverse complement strand
CTCTAGTTCCTTTAGGTGTAAGGTTAGATTGTGTATTTGAGATTTTTCTTGTTTCTTCAGGTAGGCTTGTATAGCTATAAACTTCCCTCTTAGAACTGCTTTTGCTGCATCCCATAGGTTTTGGATCTTCGTGTTTTCATTGTCATTTGTCTCTAGGTATTTTTTGATTTCCTATTTGATTTCTTCAGTGATCGCTTGGTTATTTCATAACGTATTGTTCAGCCTCCATGTGTTTGTGTTTTTTATGTTTTTTTCCCTGTAACTGATTTCAAACCTCATAGCATTGTGGTCAAAAAAGATGCTTGATATGATTTCAATTTTCTTAAATTTACTGAGGCTCGATTTGTGACCCAGGATGTGATCTATCCTGGAGGATGTTCCGTGCGCACTTGAGGAGAAAGTGTAATCTGCTGTTTTGGGATGGAATGTCCTATAAATATCAATTAAATCTATCTGGTCTATTTTGTCATTTAAAGCTTGTGTTTCCTTGTCAATTTTCTGTTTGGATGATCTGCCCACTGGTGCAAGTGAGGTGTTAAGGTCCCCCACTACTACTGTGTTACTGTCGATTTCCTCTTTTATAGCTGTTAGCAGTTGCCTTATGTTTTGAGGTGCTCCTATGTTGGGTGCATATATATTTATAATTGTTATATCTTCTTCTTGGATTGATCCCTTGATCATTATGTAGTGTCCTTGCATAGAATATCATTTTCCATCCCCTCACTTTAGGTCTGAATAAGCATTTGTTGTAGAGCTGGTTTGGTGGTGCTGAATTCTCTTAGCTTTTGCTTGTCTGTAAAGCTTTTGATTTCTCCATCGAATCTGAATGAGATCCTTGATGGGTATAGTAATCTTGGTTGTAGTTTCTTCCCTTTCATCACTTTAAGTATATCATGCCACTCCCTTCTGGCTTGTAGAGTTTCTGCTGAGAAATCAGCTGTTATCCTTATGGGAATTCCGTTGTATGTTATTTGTCGTTTTTCCCTTGCTGCTTTCAAAAATTCTTCTTTGTCTTTAATTTTTGCCAATTTGATTACTATGTGTCAGCGTGTTTT
>NC_041221.1:148450186-148516597 GCF_002837175.3 Physeter macrocephalus | reverse complement strand
TAGGCTGTCTTCATTTCTTTTCATTCTTTTTTCTTTTTTCTGTTCCGCAGCAGTGAATTCCACCATTCTGTCTCCGGGTCACTTATCCGTTCTTCTGCCTCAGTTATTCTGCTATTGATTCCTTCTAGTGTATTTTTCATTTCAGTTATTGTGTTGTTCATCTCTGTCTGTTTGTTCTTTAATTCTTCTAGATCTTTGTTAAACATTTCTTGCATCTTGTCAATCTTTGCCTCCATTCTTTTTCCGAGGTCCTGGGTCATATTCACTATCATTATTCTGACTTCTTTTTCTGGACGGTTCCCTATCTCCACTTCGTTTAGTTGTTTTTCTGGGGTTTTATCTTGTTTCTTCATCTGGTACATAGCCCTCTGCCTTTTCATCTTGTCTATCTTTCTGTGAATGTGGTTTTTGTTCCACAGCCTGCAGGATTGTAGTTCTTCTTGCTTCTGCTGTCTGCCCTCTCCCTTCTAGAATTTTTAATAAGGAAACTGAGCCCCTGAGGTTGCCTTGTCTGAGAGTATTCATCAAGGGCTATCCTGGCCATTAAGCTCCTGGCATTTCTCTGTTCCTTTGTAACTTGCAAAAGTATTAAATGTTTCCCCAAATTGCAAACTCTCTCCCTAAACCACCTGCAGCTTCAGAAACCATACATTATGCATCTTCTGCCCTCATTCACTGAACAGGAAAATTTCATGTCTTTTTCATGTGACTATTTCCCCACGGTCTTTGTTTCATATGAGGGAGAAATAACCAGAATCACGTTTTCATTGCATGACGGATTTTTTTAATCACTGGACCACCAGGGAAGTCCCCCAGAATCACGTTTTCAACTGGCCAGTGTTCAAGCCCATAAAAGTGCATGTTCAGCAAGCCGTTGGGGCTGCTGGACTGGAACTCAGGCTTGAATCGAAGTCCTAAAAGGGGCAACATCTCCATATCCTCGGCCTCAAGAGATCTGTCAAGAGCCTCACCTCCTATCTGGGTATACTGCCGACCTCTCCACTGGTCTCCTGGCCCTCAGGCAGCCGCCCACATTTCCCAACCTTCCTGTCTGCTTCCTGTGCCTCAGTGTTTCCCTTGGCAATGCCCATCTGTGGCCCCCTTTCCTATCTGCCTCCCATCCTGGACCCATCTCCAAGCTGAGACCATTTCCTCCCTAATAGTAAAGAGTGTATTGGAAGAGCACTCAGAGCCTCTTTCTGTCTTAGAGAAAACCCAGAGGGCCAACGTTTATTGGGCTTCCTATGTGCCAGGCTATGCTAGGCAATTTACAAGTCTTATTTTCACAACAAGCCTGGAAGGTGACACTATTATCGTCATCCCATTTTACAGATGAGGAAACTAATTAGGAAGTGGCAGCTGGGATAGGGACATGGAGCTGGCTAACCCAAAGCTCAGGAGGGACTTCTTCAAGTTCCTAAAGCTGGGAGTTGCCTTTGACCCTGAGGCCTCTGACATCACGTCTGCCCATTACACTGCCCACATCATGTTCCTGAAGGGGATAAAACACCCACGGCAACTCTGGCAGACTACCAGCAATTCCCCTCCCCCTGTTATCCAACAGCCCAGCTCCTTCTCAAGGCTCCTGAAGTGGACTCTGAGCATGAGAGAAGTCCATGGACCCGTGAAGAAACTGATCCCACTTGACTTGCCAGTGGAGGTGCAGACCCTTGCTGTTGCCTACTTACCCGTCTGGAGCTTAAGCCACTGCTGATCACGCCCCTATTTACCTTCATTAATCAGATTGGTATGGCTCCCTCTGGAGTGGGGCTCAGCCCTCCCTGTGCCCCTGGGATAAACAAGGAGGTTGGGAGACCCTTCTTGATGAAATGACTGAAGTACTGTGGGGCAGGCAGCCCTGGAGGCCAGTGTGGATGGGAAGACGGCCACAAAGGGGCCACTGGGAACCAGGGTAGGAAAAGAGAGGTTGGTTGTGGACGGCATTCACTTGCAAGAAATTTCAGCTATCACTCAGAAGGCAGAAACACACTGCCAGGCAGGGCATAATTATAATATGTATTATTCGGGCTATTCAAAAGGAAGGCATGACATATATGTGGAACCTAGAAAAATGGTACAGATGAACCAGTTTGGAGGGCAGAAACAGAGACACAGATGTAGAGAAGAAACGTTTGGACACCAAGGGGGGAAAGCGGCGGGGGTGGTGGTGGTGGGATGAATTGGGAGATTAGGATTGACATGTATACACTGATGTGTATAAAATAGATATCTAATAAGAACCTGCTGTATAAAAAAATAAATGAAATAAAATTCAAAAATTCGAAAAAAAGAAAAAAAAGGAAGGTGTGAGACCTGAGAAAATAGCTGTCTCAGATGGGAAGGGCCCCATTTCATTTCTCATGCTTTTAAAAATTACACGAGAAGGAGGCATAGTGGGAGGGCCAGTCTCTCTGTCTTCACCCCACAGAGGGCTGGTTTTCTAAGAACATGCTCTGTCGGCTGACCTGAATGTGCCATGGACCCTACCTGCATCTCTGGCTTTCAACTCTTCCTTCCCTCTCTTGGTGTGGGTTTTAGTTTCCTAAAGGAGTCACAGATGACTGGACATGTGGCACTTATGGGGCCAGTGTCTGAAATATATCAGGGCTCAAAGAATGCAAAGTTTATAGATGGATTAACTTGAGCTTCCTCGCCAGAGAGACATAGACACAAGACAGACAGACAGACACACCCATATATGCCCTTGGACTTGGAAAGCCTGAATGTAGCAAAATCATCCAAAGAAACCCATGACTCCATTGTTAACCCCACACGAAGTACTATCCACGTTACATATAGCCCCACCCTCATTTACAGGATTTAAACATTTGTCCAGGCTACTATTTCTCCAAGTCTCTAGTCCAAGTTCACTTTCTCTCTCCTTTCTCTCTCTCTCTCTCTCTCTCTCTTTCTCTCTTCTTTTTTAAGACACAGAACATTTGTCCAGGCTACTATTTCTCCAAGTCTCTAGTTCAAGTTCACTTTCTCTCTCCTTTCTCTCTCTCTCTCTCTCTCTCTCTCTTCTTTTTTAAGACACAGAGTGAGCAACACAAGCTCCTCCCAGCAGCTTAATCCCAACTGGTCACTTCTTGATGCAGGAGCTGTGATTTCACATGGGACCCTTAATGACCAGGCCTCAGTTTCTTCACCTGAAAAGGGGGGAGGGTAACAGCTGCCCACGCTACTCCATCAGCATATGGAGGCTCAAAGGAGACCACGGACACGAAAGCATTTTGTGACTATGAAGGGCCACATGTGTGGAAGCAGTCCTCACCATCTTCTGAGCTGGGTCACCCACAAAACCAGTGCAGAAATCGCTCTGCCCATCCACTTCTTATCTGTAAAAAGCCTGCTGAGTCATCCTCCAGTCTGGCCCTGCCCTTGTTCTTCAACAGAGTGATGCTGAGTTCGGGTAACTCTATAACTTGTTATCCAGTCCCACAACTAGACTGGAGCTAGATAAGTCTGGCATGAGGAATACATACTGTCCTGTTCCAAGTTCAGGATTCACCACAGGAAATAGACAGATGAGTGGATAAATGCCAAAAGACGTGAAACACAAGTTTTATTAGGCAGCAGAGCTTCTGAGGGCTCCAGTTTTGAACCAGATAAACGACAAGAGCCCCCCAAATAAAGTGTCAAATATGTTCTGAGAGTTGGGATCACTTGATCCCCACCAGGAGTCTCAGCCAAGCCACCTGGATTTGGGGATAAATCTGGCCCTTGGAAGGAGAAAGAGTAGGATTGCTGGGCTCCAGATTTGGGGACTCAGCATCCTCATGTTGGTCAGGTACTTGGACTTCGTATACTAGTTTCAGAGCCCAGACTTCTTCTTCCTTCAGACAAGGGCCCACCTTCATCTGGGTTGTCTCCCTTGGGTCTTCTGACCCAGGGCCCAGTTCCCCCGGCCCTCTGCCAATCCAGCCCTGAGCTCCCTCCCAGACTCTCTAAGGCAGATGTTGTGTTGGCTTTCACCTTGCCAGCCTCCCTCCCTGGCACCGGTGTCCCCCCGCCAGACTGTATCCACCACTGTCACAGGGCTGGAGGAGGCCTGGCGTGGGCTGTGGAAGCCTACCCGGTTCAGCCTGTAGAGTCAGCTTGGCCTTGCTCCAGTTCTCACAGTGTCACATTTCTGTCCTGGATGCTGGCTGCTTTTAGTGCCCTTCCAATCCCACCTAGATGAGGAAGCACATCCTAATGGACCAAGTGGCTCTGGCATATTACAGATCCTGCTCTCAGACCACCAAACAGATCAATAGGCTTGTTGGCTTTTTAAAATTATGTATTCACAGAATCCTGTAAGAGAGCTAACATTGTTGGGACGTAGGATACAAATTTCTGGAAAGGAACAATAATAGCTAATATTTATTGAGTTTAATAGTTTTTGAGCCCCTGCTTAAAAACCTTCAGTGGCTTCCCACACCTCTGAAGATGAAACCAAACTCCTTAACAGCCGTATAAGGTTCTACACGGCCTGGCCTCTGCCTACCTCTCCAGTCCCTCCTACACATGCTTCCCTGGGTCTCAGAGATCCAGTCACTTTCCTAAGTTCCTCAAAGGTACCTCCCTTTTTCCTACCATGAGACCTTTGCGCATGCTATTTCCTCAAGGACACCTGTCACACCTTGTTACTACTCCACCAAACAAACTTCACATTTCAGCTCAGATGCCATTTTGTCTAGGAAGTCTCCCTGACTTCTCAGCCTAGGTTTCTGGCAAACACAGCATGGTCCTATCCTTCAGAGCACTAAGTTAGTAAGGAAACCTTCATTTAGGGTGATTATTTAATTCATGCATATCTGTGCCTCGGCTATAAGCTCCAGAAGGGCAGGAGCTCACTGTACACCTGTCTTGCTAACACCTAGCACAGCAGCAGACATACAGAGGTGCTCAATAAATGTTAGCGGGATAAACAGAATGAGTGGATGGATGATGAGTGCATACTATGTGCTGGTCTCTGGAATAATTCCCTCTCAATGCATTACCTCATTTTATCCTCAAAACAACCCTAGGAGGTGGGTGCAAGTGTGATCTGCAAGTTGCAGACAGTAGCCAGGATTTTACAAAGGTTTAGTAACTTGCCCAAAGCCAAAGATGTAGCAAGTGGTAAACCCAGGTCTGTAGGTCTCCAAGGCTTGTACTCTTTGCTTTGTGCAAGTTGATCCCCAGCCAGGCAGTAGAGGACATCTCCAACAGTTATTTGCTCCCTTTGTTTTAGAGCTCTGCCAGTGGGATGGACACAGAGGAAGAGATAGTTTTCTTCTCTCCACATGCCTGGATCTGAGCCACAAAAAGATGAGAGCACCTCAGATTCTTTATATTTTCCCAAGTGAATTTTAGCCAAGTTCCCTGAGAACCTCTCAATAATTCCATCTCCCCCAGACATCCCTCTCTCTTCTGGACACTCTTGAGACCAAGGCCAGAGTATAACTTGTGAGTGAGAAATGAATCTCTGTGGGGTTACGACACTGATGTTTCAGGGTTGATCTGTTATATCACCTAACATTACCAGTAAGAATGCATGTCCAAAATCACATATCAACATGCTTCCTTGAGTAGATTTTCCTGAATGGAATTGCTACTGGAATGTGCAAGCTATTGGCCTGAACTTGTCTGCTCTATTATCTCTTCCCCAGAGATGCTGACATCTGGTACTCCCTAATTCCAATGTGATGTTTAGTCTAAGGTGAAGCCAACCCTCTCATGAGCAGTAAAGTGCTTGGACCTTGCTTGGTGAGCCTTTTCAGCCCCTCTAGGAGTGTAGGCTTGTATGCAGGCTCGTAGGAGTCTGAAACTCCAGGAGTGGGGTGGCCCTATAACACTATAGTGTTCAGTGGACTGCAGTGTGAACGGACTGTACTGTTCCCAACATCTGAAATGACCTCGTGGGCAAACTCCTCAGGAGGAATCTGTTCCCTCACAAGGTGCTTGGCTAACTTAGCTTTGGTGATGAGGTCTGCTAATTGCATTATTGCATGTACCATTTGACCTTGCTAATAACTGCTCAAGCTGCAAACTTACTACAAAAGTCACCATGTTATAAGCAATTATTTTTCTCTGTGCAAAAATGTTAATTTCATGCTTTGTAAACACATCTCTTGTAAAAGACCAACCTGCCTATAAAAATTGCTTTTGTCATCCCCAAGATAATCTTTAGGGGAACGAAAAGGGGGAAAAAAAGAGGGGTATTCTCTTAATGTCTACAACCTTCCTTCTCATGAGCCTTTTTTTTTTTAATGACAAAAGAGAAGTGTTGACAGGAAGGTTCACCAAAGAGGTAGAGAAATACTCAAATCAATGAAGACTAACTTCTGAGGATGCTAAAATCCTTGCAGGTTCATTGTGCACTTTCAATTAGGTGGAAGGAGTTTGGGAAGCCTGGGAAAGTCACATGCTACAGGCTGACTGACCTTAGCATCTTAGAGTTAGAGGGCCCTGAGCAATGGTCTGAACAGCTCATTCTGCTGGCGAGGAGAAGGAGGCCCAGAGACGTGATGTCCTGCCAGGTTCCCACCGAGGTCAATGCTGGGGTCAAAAATCCAAGCCCCGGCCCCTGACTCCCTGGTAGTGTGCGCTCCAGCAAGACGTGGCCCTAGGGCAGAGAGAAAATCTAAAGTTTTTTTTATAGTTAAGGATAGTGGCTCCAATCATTCTCTTCCCCACTGATTTCTTACAGTGCTTTGTGTTCCCTGACATACCCGCAAGAAGCCAGCTGAAGGACCAGACGGCACAGTTCAATTCAAGAAGCATTTCTTCAACAGCTACTAGCTGTGCTTCCCAAACAGCAACTTGACTTTGTCTTAAATATTCATCTTGCGTCTCAAACCTTACTTTCCACTCTATAATATGGATGTCTTATTTTAACTTTATTTTAATATAAGATTATTGTGTTTCTGTCCTCTCTTCTCCAAAGAGTGTGAGTAAACCTGATGCTTCTGGAAGGCATGCCTTGTTTCTCCAACGTAAACTCACTGTATGGAAGCCCATACACAGGCAAAGATCCAATTAACTACAATATTAGTAGGTGTTGAGATCTACAGTGGACCAAAAGGCCAGGCAAAGGGCTGTGGGGATACAAGCAAAGGAGACATTGATTACAACTTGGAGCAAGGTTCTTCAGAAGGATGAATACGTTGTTTTTTTTTTTTTTTTTTTTAATGATAGTCCTTAAATTTATGTTCCCTGCTTGTAGATTTTTTGTGTGTTTTTTGTTTTTGTTTTTTGACTGTAGATTATTTGAAAAAGAGAAAAGCACACACACACACAAATTTAAACCCCCTATAGGAAACTCAGTAAAGGGTATACCAGATCTCTTTGAAATATTTTTACAGCTGCCTGTGAAATCTACAATTAGCTCAAAATTTAAAAAAATTAATTAAAAAATCCTTCATAATCCCACCAGCCAATAAGAACCACCGTTAATAATTTTGTTGTTACTCTTTTTATCTTGTTTCAATGCATGTGTCTAAAATCTGAAATCTGAAGACCTAATTGGAGGTCTGGAACCTGCTTTCTTCACCTATCATTGTGTCAAGAGAAATTTCCTGTTATTAAAAGTTCTTTGAAAGTGTTTTCAAAGGGTGCATTATATTCTAACACATGGATGAATCATATCCCCTGCTGCTGGACGTTTAATTGCTTCCAATTTTCTACTATTAAAATTTTCTCATGTTATATGTATTTTACTACAACAAAAAATTATTTTCAGTTTCAATAAACATCCTCTACATGTCACGTTTCTGATTACCTCCTCAGGCTGGACTCCCAAAAGGAAAATTCCCAGATCATTTTTTTAAGGTTCTCGTTGCACAATAACAAAGTTCTTCCCTGATGGGAGTGGAGGGAGGTAGGCAACATTTTTTTTCTTTTCCAGAAATAAGGTTGAAAAATTTCTCAAGAGGAAAACTCCAGGAGACTGCAAAGTGCCTTATTGGTGATTCTCAAATGCAGGGCCATCTGGGAGCTGAGTACAAGGGCCCAGGAAACCCACAAACCCACTTGCTTGCAAAGTGGGGTGGGTGCCTCAAACAGCTGTCATGCTTTCCTCACATCTCAATGCAAAATGGTCTTTGAAGAGAGATGCACTAACCCAGGACATATGAGACTGTCTTTTGTAAAAGGAGGTTGTTCACTCTTCTCCTAGGAGGGTAATAACTTGGGAAATATACATAAACCATTGCTGCTAGGATATAAACAGCATGAAATTATCCCAACTTGGAACCATTAAAGATGCACATTGTGAATTTAGAATCAAAACACTCTATAAATTCATAGCAAATCTGCACATTGAAAAATCAGCTTGCACTCTGTAAAAGCAGTTGTTGGTTTAAAGGCTCTTTTTTGCAAGCACTCTTGACTATATTTGCTGGATGGGCACGAGGTGTGAGGGTGGTGGGTTTTGCTTGGGGAAGGCCTTGGAGGCATCAGGAAAATGAGGCAGCTCCAAGGTCCCTGCCAGGTCTGACGTTCTCGATGACTGGTTTTACCATTTGTTCTGGAAGGGATGAGTCTAAAGGCTGCCTGAGACCCTGCTGATTGTTTTCATACTTGGGGGACTGGGACAAGAAACAAAAGACTTGACAAAATTTCGTATATCGTTCCCTAAATTTAAATATTGCCAACAAGAGAAGAACATGTCAGGTTTAGAAAACTCACTGAGAACTCCTTCTCTTGAGAAATTATGCTTGCTGGTGACTTAGCGTCTCCCACGGAGAGAGAGAAGAAACTCTGCTTCACTTCGGAATGAGGTCAGGGAGGGAGCTGTGAGCAGAGGCCCCCTTGGCTGTCTCTCCGGCCCACGGGAGGACAGAAGAAAGCCTCTTCTTTTCACAGTCAACACGTGGGCCCACAGCATTTGGCTAAGTGTCCCTAAGAACAGCCGAATGGGGGTCTGTACTGCTCAGAAATGTAATTCATTTCCCCCGAGGAAGGCTGAGACAAGTGTTTGTTTAGCCTCATCCTGGACAGAGACTAAAGGTAAAGGGTCAAGGGGGATAGCACAAAGGCCTTCTGACTTACCTCTGTCCCTTAGAATTCTCACATTTCCACCTCCCTGCCTTTTAAAAATATTATTTGCCAACCTATTCATTTGAACAATGTCAACAGAAAAGTTGTAAGAATTAGTAAAAAGAACACCAGTACACCCTTCACTTATGTTTACCAATTATTAATATTTTACCACATTTGCTCACCAAACTTTTATGCATTTTTTGCTGAATCACGTGAAAGTAAACTGCAGATGTCATGACACTTAACCACTAAGTACTTCAGCATGCAGTCTCTCAAGCAAAAGAACATTCTCACAGAACCACAATTCCACCGCCACACTGATATAAACTATGGTCTCACATACACTCCATATTCAAATTTCCCCATTGTCCCCCAATTACTATTTTTTTTTTTTTTTTTGGTACGCGGCCTCTCACTGCCGTGGCCTCTCCCGTTGCAGAGCACAGGATCCGGATGCGCAGGCCCAGCGGCCATGGCTCACGGGCCCAGCCGCTCCGCGGCATGTGGGATCCCCCCAGACGGGGGCACGAACCTGCGTCCCCTGCATCGGCAGGCAGACTCTCAACCACTGTGCCACCAGGGAAGCCCCCCCAATTACTTTTTATTTATTTTTTACAGACACATAATTCATATAACAGAAAATTCACACTTTTAAAGTGTACAGTTCAGTGGGTTTTAATATTCTCACAAAGTTGTGCCATCTTTACCACTATCTAATTCTAGATCATTTTCATCACCCCAAAAAGAAACTCTGTACCGTTATCAGTCCCTCTCTATTTCTCCCTCCCTATCGGCCCTTAGAGACCACTAATCTATGTCCCATCTCTGTGGACTTGCCTATTCTGGACATTTTATATACATGGAATCATATAATAAGTGGCCTTTTGTGTCTGACTTCTATCAGTTAGCATAAAGGTGTAGCATGGCTCAGTAGTTCATTCCTTTTTACAGCCGAATAATATTCCATAGTAAGGATGCACCAAATTTTGTACATCCATTCATAATTTGACAGGCCTCTGAGTTGTTTCCACCTTTTGTCTACTATGAATAATGCTGCTATGAACATTCATGTACAAGTTTTTGTGTGAACATATGTTTCATTTCTTTTAGGTATATACCTGGGAGAGGAATTGCCGGGTCATATGGTAACTTTATGTTTAACTTTTGGAGGAACTGCAGACTACTTTCCAAAGCAGCTGTACCATTTTAGTCTCACCAGCATTGACTAAAAGTTCTAATTTCTCTACATCCTCACCAACACTTGCCATTGTCTGTCTCCAAACTGCTTGTATAGGTATCTTTTCCTCAAACCAAGATAGAATCACGGTTTTGCATCATATTTACTTCCCATGTCTTTTTCATTTTCTTGAATCTGGGCCAATTCCCCAACCTCCTTTTGCCTTTCCTGGTGTTAACATTAAAATAAAGGAATAAAAACAGAGCCTAGTCTAGAGAAGCCCTTCATCCCTGATTCTGGTGGATCCCACCGCACCTGTCTCTTACCCGTTGCACTGACAGCCTGGGGCGCTGAGCATGCAGCCTTCGAGGAGGTAACCACCCCAGCCTGCTAAGACTTCTGGCTGGGAGCCCAGCTCAGTGCCAAGCAGAATGATCTCGTGCCTCTTAACTGGGAAATGTTTCTGTTCGGCATCAACAAGGAGCTCAGGGAAAGGGCAGCAGGTCAGGCTGAGGTGGAGGACGACGCGTCTTCAAGGCCCTGGGGGATCTGGGACACCTGCGCAGCTG
This sequence comes from Physeter macrocephalus, assembly GCF_002837175.3. Lineage (NCBI taxonomy): Eukaryota > Metazoa > Chordata > Mammalia > Artiodactyla > Physeteridae > Physeter > Physeter macrocephalus. The sequence continues at coordinate 148,505,842 of NC_041221.1, read as the reverse complement.
GGCTGCCTCGAGTTTTGAAGTTAATTGGGGCCGCTGAACTACAACAGGGGCTGGCTCTGGAGAGGGACACCCACCAGCCCCACCACAGTAATGAGCTCTGACATGCTGCACATCACAGACTAGCCAATTAAATACTCCACAGCTTCTCCAGCAGGAATGAAGACTTGGAGCACTGAGCTGAGGGGAAGGAATCAGGGAACCTGGGACCAGGTCTTGGCTTAGCTTCGGAATCCCTGCACGATGCTGGCAGGTAAATCAACTTCTCTGGGGCCCTCCCTGATCTATAAGGTGGGAGGAGAAGAACACATATGAGGTGTCTTTCATCTCTAGGAGCTAAATGCAATCCAGCTACAGCCTGTGCTGTCACACTACTACCAGTAACTCACGTGAACTATCTCTTCACATTTCTGTAGCATGTCATGGCTCTTCCAGGTATGTTATCTTACTTGTCCCCGTAGAGGGTAGAAAGGGGTCAAGTTATCCCCATTTTGCAGATGCAGGCTCACAGATCTGGGGTGACCTCATTCATTCTTTTTTTTTTTTTTTTTTTTCCTCATTCATTCTTGAACAATAATCACGAGGGGTGCACCACGTGCCAGGTGCCATGTTGGGCTCTGGGGGCACCACAGCGAGCCAACTAGGGGGTAATCTCCCATCCTGAGCTTTCAGTTGTGTGGGAGAGACAAACAATTAAATAAGCAACAACAAAATGTAAGCACTGCTAAGCTGAGGGAAACGCAGAGTCCACACAGGGCCCCTAACCTGGGCTTGTGATTTGCCTCAGGTGTTGTTCACAGAGGGCATGACTCTGAGTCCAGGGCTTTCTGGTCTACCAAGGTGGAGGGAGCCACATGCCTCAGGTCAGAAGAATAAAACTCTCGCCTGGGCCCTACTTGGCCTGTGGGAGAAGGGCAACAGAACACTTTTTCCCTCGGCACTGAACACAGAGCTGCGGAACGGGCGAACTCCGGTGCCCAAGGGCCTCAGCTCCTGAAGAGCCCAGAGGTCGGGGATTTTAGGTTCTGAGTAAACTCCCTGAGGTCCCTGACTTCACCAGCAGCATGTGACGCTGCCGGACAGCACCAAGAGCCAGGTCCCTCTCCTTCTGGGCCTTCGTTTCCCAGGTCCCCAACTTGTGACATGCACAGGTTGAACTAATGCTTGCTCTTTAGGGCAAATCTATTAGGACCCTTCAAAACTTCATCTCTTCCTTTTTTCCATCAAAAACCAAAGACAAGGCATGAGTTGGTGCGTTTCAATGGTGCCTCATAAAATAAAATTAACAGTGTCAGGAACCTTTACTGACCTCTGAAGTCAAATTCTTTAAGGCTGATTGGCTGGATGCGGCTGCTTAATAATGGGTCTCCCCCTCCACCCCACCTCACAGTCCAGTGCAGTTAATAGGGCCATCCCGTAACTCATCCTATGAGACAGAGAGGGGAGAGAGCAACCGGTGTCTATTTTCTGCAGAAGCTGGTTCATAAAGCAGTATTTATACATTCCCTTTAACCTGATACTGCATAAGGTCTATTACCACTTAATTAAACTGTAACCGTTTTATACATTGACTTCTGGTAGTGATCAGCAGCTAAATTTACAGATCCACAAGGCCGCACTGACTTGGTGAAGAAGGTAAATATTCACTCAAAAGAGCATTGAACTGTGCAGAACCATCAACAGCAGTCAATAAAGGCTTCATGTTAAACAGAATTTAAAGAGATGGTATTTGCTACTTTCCTCCCTTGAGAAACATATGCCTTTAAAACTTATTTTCCACCCTTGAATTCCCAGTGACTAGAGTGGTTTTGACAATTTTCAGATTTGTTGAAAAGGAACGATTAGAAAACTTCGTTAGAGGCATTTGCATTCGTCTAAAAGGGGGTGCGTCCTGGATCCTGCCACTGTCACGAAGGGAAAAGAGACAGGAGACTAATTAAGTAACAAAGGCTCAGCCAGAAACCTCCGTTTTGGAGGCATAATCTCCTTTGCCAGGCGAGGGGCAGCTGACAGGCTACACGCTCGCTCCAGCCTCTTCGGCTTAATCCTCCCTCCTCAGGAAGAAGCGTTCCGACAGTGTCTGGAATAATAATGTAATTATGGACAGCTAAAACACCTCATCCATGAAGGACGAGAATTTGGAGTCTTTCAAATATGGGAAGAAGAATCAAAAGACCAAACAGTGGCTCTTTTTTGGGCAGGGGTGGTTAGAACTGTCTCTCTTTCTCTTTTTTTTTTCCCCACTGAAGTACATATGCTTCTCAGAGGGAAAGTACTGCTTAGGACCAAGGCCTGATGGTTAGTTAGGTCACAGTGGCCTCTGCACTCACTCAAAACACAAACCCCAAATCCTCAAGTATCTTTCCCTCACCAAAAAGCCGATTTTTTGTGTGTTTGTTTCCTCCTTTCACAGTTCTTTCTTGGGTCTAGATTATAAAGTCCTCTCTGTTCTGAAAGAAAAGATGCACGATTAATGGATAGGGACTGTGTTTTATGATTTTTCTAGTCCTTAGATTTAGAACAGTGACTGGTACACAGAGGTGCTAAATAAATGTTTGCTGATACTTCATGTTAAGTTCAATATAACTTGGCTAATTTCAATTTGAAAGAATACCATCTTGCAGAATATTTTGAGTGCAGGGGCTTATACAATGTGTACATATTGTAAAAACCAAAAGCCAAAACCAGAGCCATGATTTTCAAAGAACATCCAGAGATGCTTAGGGGTTCAACAGAGTGGGCTCAGGGGTAGTGTTAGGGAGGGAGAGGGGAAGAGGCTGCTGGGCTGCTACCCTCATCCCATGTCCATTTCATTAAAAACAAGTCACTTCTACCTGTTTTCTATGCTAGACTTTCACATAAAACATCCCTTGAAGAAAAATGTCCCAAACTGGACATTCACATAGTCTCAAAGTATTTCCCTACAAGAGACTCATTAATTGCAAAGGGGAAAATAGTAATTTACCCTAGAGGAACCTGGCCTACATGATCTTAACATCGCTGGTAATAAGACATCCTGTACCTCTGATACGATGCCCCAAGAAAAGTACATGTCACTTCTGTGGTACTTTTGCTCAAATGCATCAAGCTAATCATGAGAAAACATCAGACAAACCCAAACTGGGGGACATTCTACAAAATAATTGGCTACTCTTTTCAAAAGTGTCAAGGTCATGAAAAACAAAAAGACTGAGGAAACGCCACAGATTGGAGGAGACTAAGAAGATGTGACAGCTAAATGTAATGTGGGATCTGGAAACAGAAAAAAGGACATTAGTGGGCAAGGTTCAAATAAGGCCTATAGATTAGGTTTATACTGTTTCATGGTCTAGATAAGTGTACTATGGTTGTGAAAGATGTTAACATTAGGGGAAGCTGGGTGAAGGGTACAAAGGATTATTTTTGCAACTTTTTTTGGGTAAATCTAAAATTATTTCAAAATTAAAAAGTAAAACAAAAAAGGTTTCTGAACTAAATAAAGTTTAAAAAACTACCATCCAAGAGAAATAACAATTGCACTTTTGGATTGTCATCAAATATGACAGAGGCAGGCCTGACTGGGGACCAACAATTATTCAGCTTCATGATAAAAACTATGAGTTTTGAATAGTCATGAACAGCCAGGCCACTGGTGGTCAGAGTTCCAAAGCCTTCACCAATCTCTTCCCAGTATGGGTCCACATTGAACAAGTCCCACAGCACTTGGATTTATTTTAGAGAAAAATAACAGAACTCCTGTCTTGCCAAGTCTACGAATTTAGGTGTATGTGTGAATTTTAATGTTATTCGTTTTTAAAAGCTTGACTGTCTGGTCTCTCCTGGCAATGCTCAATTATTCCTGAGACCGAGGAGTGATGAAGAACAGCTTAAGACAATACACACTGAAGAAGCAAAAAGCAGTTTAGAGATACTGGTGAAGAGGCAAAGAGCCTAAGTAGCCTCTGAATGCATTAGAGGTCTACTTCTCCCTAAATACACATGGACATGAATAGGAGAAATGGATAGGTAGGGAGGGAAGGTGGACTCCAGCTAACAATTGAATCAACTCAGGTTTCTTCTGAAAAATTCCTAAGAATTTAGCCTTCTATTCCATAATGTACTCACAGTTATTTTCATATAAGTATTGTCATCCCCCCGATCTCCACCACCACTAAATCATGTCCAGCAAAGAAGGGTCATGTTTATTCTGTGGATTCTCATACCTACTGACATATACCCTAACTTCTGGAAGCATGGAGCAAAATGGCTTAGAAAACGTTTATTTATGTTCATGTATCAGCATCTTCTGTTGGTACAAAGAAGTGTTTTAAGAAATACATCTTTTACAGATTTAAATCTTAAAAGCACAAACATATCTGTAAAATCCACTCATCCACAAAACCTCACTCCCTAATGATGCCAGAGAAATGAAGCACTGCTCTGCTAGGAAGCTGTGTTAAGACCCTAGGAAATCTATATTGTACACATATTAGTTATGCGTGGGGAAATAAAGCTTGCCCTTTCTTTTTCTATTATGAAAGGTATGGGTTTGGCCAATGTCCCAATGGTCCTTTTATTTTTTTAAAAGTATATGTGAATTGCTTATAACATATTACCTGTTTTTGAAGGGCTATTAAAATTCTGTATTCGGCCCTTTTTTCTTGGAAAGCCCAATTCTTATCCATAGTGTTTTTTGGTCCTAAGCACACTTAACGAACATTAAAATATCTTCTGTTTTAAATACAAAAGAAGGCAACTGCCTTCCCAGTCTTCATTCCTTTGCTTTTCTAGAAGCTACACGCTGACCTAGGGGAACCAGCCCTCCCCCACTGTCAGTGCATGAGGTTTAGGGAGCTGGCCTCCCCCTCAGTTCCACGAGGGACGACTTGACTCATATACCAGAGTATGATTTCCTCCTGACTACAAAGAAAGGTTTAGAGATAAGTCATAAACGAGAGTGGACACCGGAGGTTGGCTCGGCAACTATGATTACAAGGATCAGGAAAGAGCCTTTCTCCTGCTGCTGGAGCTGCCAAAGGCCTCCTGCCGCCACGAGGGGGAGCGTGAGCCAGGCTGAGGAGAAGCACCCAGCATTAAGCGTAGATTACTGAAGACACTGAAGCCCCAGGATTCAGCCACGCCTGAAGGCAGTGCATCCCCAGTCTTTTCAGTTACATAATCCAATAAATTCCCTTTTCCACTTAGGCCAGTTTGAGAAGAGTTTCTGTCACTTGCAACTGAAAAAGTCCTAATACAAACATGCTTTAAAAAATAGAAAATATTAGGAAGGCAGAGATGAAGTGAGGTTTGCTAACCTCTAAAATTCAACTTTAAGATCTAGCGTCAGGCAGCTTCACTCAGATAAAAGTACAATTATAAGGGCAAGAAAGCATAAAGAAGTCAACAGAACATTGGTTTTGAAGTCAGCAGACAGGATTCAAAACTGACTCTGTAAGTGGCCAGATGAGAGGCTTTGGGCTTTTGCTGAACCTCTCTGGGCCTCCGTTTCTACACATCTAAAACGGGAGTGACAACTTCACAGGGTTAGTGTAAAAACCACAAAGAGGTGAAATAGCAAAGCATTGCCCAATCAAATACAATCATTTCTTTCCTCTGCTAGGGTGCAAGATAAGATGGGTGGGGATGGTGTGAGCAGCTGGGTTTGGGGAGACAGCTGTTGAAGCCCACATAGAAGTGTTAACATCAAAAACATCAGTGGCTGACTATGACACAAGGGTGGAAACCAAGCCACCTCATCCAAACAGTGTGACAGTGTTTGAAGACAAATACGAGAACCAGATCATCACAAACCCTCCCTCTCTCACGGGACTGTTTACTCCTAACATTTAAGAACACAATTACGTTCAGCTAATGGAACTTCTAGGGGCTTACCTGGTACTTGGCTGGCTCTTATGGCCCACAAGAAAAACCTCACTCACTTGGTGATATGAAATAATAAGTAGATGAAAGGAATGAGTTAAAAAATGAAAATAGATTAAATGAGACACAGTCAAAGAAAAGAGGTCTCAAACTAGAGGTCTAAGGTCACCTCCAATCTATAATACAAGGGACGACACACAGTGTTTTTTTTTTTTTTTTTTTTTTAGTATGCGGGCCTCTCACTGATGTGGCCTCTCCCGCTGCGGAGCACAGGCTCCGGACGCGCAGGCTCAGCGGCCATGGCTCGCGGGCCCGGCCGCTCCGCAGCATGTGGGATCCCCCCGGACCTGGGCACGAACCCGCGTGCCCTGCATCGGCAGGTGGACTCTCAACCACTGCGCCACCAGGGAAGCCCCACACAGTGCTTTTTAAAGACAAAACCATATGTTGACAACCTGCAGAAATCCAGAAAGTTCTCTGAAAGATCCAAATGTCCAGCTTCTCTTGCATAACCGGAAGACCTGGCAACCCAGCATAGCCGCTCTTAACAGCAGCTAAGCGACCGGCAGAAGCCCCACTAGAAGGGGTGTGTTCCACACTCTCCCCAACCTGCCCCACTCCCTTACACAGCCAGGCATCATTCATGCAAGGAGCCTTCAGAACCCCTTCAGGAATCTGCATGTGTTACCCATGAAAAACAAGTAGCTCAGAGACCTCAGGGAGCCATCATAAGGCTCTTCCTCTGTCAACCGACCCACTCCAGAGGCAAAAGTTACTAAGAAATGAAGGCTTTAGTGGTGGTGGGTGCACAACTCTGTGACTATACTAATACCCACTAAAACATACACTTTAAAAGGGCAACCTTTATAGTATGGTATGGTAAATTTGTTAAATTATACCCTAATACAGCCATTATTTAAAAAAAGAAGAAGAAACAAAGGCTTCCTGTAGGGCAAGGTCTTGACTAGACTGTAACACTGACAAGGCCTAGCCTTGGTAACCTCCCAGGTTCCCTTTTAGTGGCTCTTTCCTGCCTGTGGAAAAGGAACCTAGTTTTCAGCCAGTAACAAGAGTTGGAAAGTATGAGAAGGTAGAAGGCACACTGGATCTGTAGTCTGGAAGCCCTGCTCTGTCATTTCCTGGCTGTGTGGGGCAATTTGCCTCTCTGGGTGTCAGTGTCCCTACTATCAAATAAGGACGATTGATAATCCTTGATCTGCTTAGATCAAGGGTAGTTTAGACCAACAGTAAAGAAAAGAGATGAGAAAGCATTTTTGTAAATTGTAAAGGGTCACACCAGGTGCAACAAATACAGCCCAGGACACTGGCATCTCTGTCCTATGCCCGTGGTAGACTAGTTAATCAATCATGAACATCTCATAGTAGCAAGCACTTCAACTGCTTATCTAAGAGCCCTTTTCCCCTTGTGCCATGCTGGCAGAGCCTTAATTTTGTTATAGTTACCATATTTCCTTCACATAATTTAGGAATCTATCTTGGTGAGTCTGGGCCAATCTTGGTGGTCCCATTTTCCTTTCTAAGGATTGGTTCAAGGATAGAACCAATTGAGGGAGTCTGTTGGGGTTAGAGGCAGAGGTTGGGGAAGGATTTCCTCACTGATTAAAAGGTGACAGGCAGAAAACACTGTCTTCTCTGCTCCTGGCAGGAGCTCCTGTAGAAATCTTGTGTCTCTGAGGGAAAAAAAAAGCAGACATGCTGAGGCTGAAAGAAAAGAAGATGGAAAGAAACAGGTCTCTGATGACATCTTTGAGCTGTTAAACTAACTAGCTCTGAAGCAGCCTGAACCCTGGTTTAATAACAATACTTGTTATTGCAATATATTAAACCCTCTTACTGTTTCAGTTATTTTGAGTTGACCGTCTATTACTTGCAGCCCAAAGCACCCTAACTTATAAACCCGGAGAGCTATGATGTGGTCTTAGACTCCTTCTTAAACATAAGGTTTCAGAAAGTCATGATCAACCAATGAGAATCACCATCTGACATAAAAATTTATTTGTCTTCCTAGGGTTATGTACATTTTTCAAAGAGGCATTGATGCCAGTAAATAATTCCTGACTGGAGGTTATCCCTTTCAGTTAATAAAAGTTGTCTGAAGACAGAAAACAACACTCCACAGAAATTTTGCTCACAAAAGGGCTGCATAAAACAAATACCTCCAGGTAAATATTTCTTCTGCCAACAGGAACAATTTTCTGCATAACCTCAACATATATGAGCATCTACTATGTCTCTAAGAGGCACTGGAGGAATTAAGGTGATGAAGAAGAAAGATGGCAGTAGAGGTGGCATGGTTCTTCCACTATCTCTGAATCCCCACATAACTGCACAAAGCAAATAGATAACAAAACACATGGAACAACAGTTACAACCAGATTAGCTCACAAGGCATCCCCATGAACCCTAAAATACAAATAGGTGAGTGAGAACAAGCCACCAATAAGCACTAGTCTTACATGTTATTGGTGTCTGTACAGGGAGATAAAAAGAAGCAATGGGAGCAGTGGCTGCTAGTCCTAGAGTGGATACCATACAGCCAATGGGCACTCACTGGGAAAGCACAATACACCAGTGTGAGAACAGCAGCTAAAACTTGTAGGGTTCTTGCCCAATCTAGTAACAGACGAGTATAGGAGGGCCACAGTAAGCAGGTCTGATAGGGCTGGAGCAGCCCAGACCCTATGAACTCTTGAAGCTGATCTGCCAGGGCAGATCAACATCTGCACTGAGGAGAAACTGCTGAGTGAAGTCCAAATTGAACAGGACAGGAACGATGGAGATAGAGGAAAGAGGAGTTTCAGATAAAAGTGGGAGAAGGAAACAGAGCCAGGAAATCTAAGAAAGCAAGCCACCATATTTTTGCTTATCTATTTATTTATTTATTTTTTACTTAGGCCTTACGATAAACCTATGAGATGTGGGTGGTATTAACTATCCCCATTTTATTTATTTATTTGCTTGTTTATTTATTTTTGGCCACACCATGCACCGTGTGGGATCTTAGTTCCCTGACCAGGGATAAAATCCATGCCCCTGCAGTGGAAGTGCAGAGTCTTAACCACTGGACTGCCAGGGAAGTCAAGCCACCATATTTTTTAAACATTACACACCAAAAAAAGAGACAGAAAGAGAGAGAGAGAGAGAGGGAGAGGGAGGGAGGGAGAACGGGAAGCTCTATGAAGTTAGAAAAGCTTTCCTAAACCCCACCTTTTTATGAAAGTTCAAGAAAATAAATTTCACCAACAAATGAACAACAGCAAAGTACTGATGTCAAATCTTATGCTAAATTATTATCTGAAAAAGAACAGGAAGCAGGATAGCATTCCTATGAGCAATGAAAGCATGCTTGAAAGACATGCTCATAAAATAGATCAAAACTGTAACCTAGTATTTCAAAGCAAGCTTAAAAGACATTAACAAAATGCTCCAAGATATGAAAGAATAACATAAATTAGAATTAGAAAGACTCAGAAATGAGGTAACAAACCAGAAAAGAATTAGCAATAAAAGAAGAAATCATTTCAGAAATGAACACTAAACTAGAAGAAACAAAGGACAAACAAAAAACCCCATAACAGTTAATGCCTTCAATAGGTAAAAAGAATAAAAATTTTAAGTCAAGAAGAAATTTTTAAAAAAGAATAAGGAGAAAGTGACAAATAATGAAGATAAGCAAAAAAGATCTAGCATATATATGAGGAGTCTCTGAAGAAGAAAACCACAAGATAACAGAAAAAATACTAAAACTGTAATTCAAGAAAAAATTCCTAAAATTTAAGAAAAAGGATTTGAAAGTACATATTGAAAAAGCAAATTGCATAACTAAGAATTTCAATCCAGGACAACCAATACTAAGGCATAATCCAGTAAATTTACTGAGAGAACGGAAGGAAGAAAGGGGTGGGGAGGGAGTATACTTTTGGGTACCTAAGAAAAAGGGGCAAGGTACTCATAAGGCAAAGGAAATTAGATTATCACCAGACTTTCTGACAGTAACACTTTGTGTCAGAAGAAACTGGAATTAACATATTCAAGACACTCAAGGAAAGAAAATGTGAACCAAGAATTTTATACCTAGCAAAACTGACTTTCTACTAGTAATGGCACAAATGTTATCAACATTTAAGAACTCAAGAAATATTGTTCTTGTTCCCATGAGCCCTTTCTAAGGAATCTAATAGAAAATATGCTTCAGACAACCAATCTGACTAGGGAGGTATCAACATACAGGCTGATGGTGAACATTAAATACATAGCTACCTGCAGAACTAAGATAAAGTGAGAGTGAAGAGGGAAAGGGTAGTATAATACAGATAAAGGACAACTATTTAAAAAATGGGGTGAGAATGGGGAGTGTATATGCAAAAAAGATTTTTTAGTGTTTTGAGTAATCATATTTTAGTAATATTATTATTCTGATATTGCTGAGTATATAATGTGAGATGAGAAAAAAAGAGTCTAATTCTACTATCTCTTATGTTATTGAAAGCCTGGGTTTTTGATGTAAAGAAAGGAGATAACAGATGTAATAGAGAAAAAGAAGAAAAAAAAACCTCTAGAATCTTGAATTTAAATTAAACATATATTTCCAATGTCATTGGGTATTTTATCTTTAAATGTAAATAAAATATAAATATAAACTTATTTATAATCTTCCACCCCTGTCCAATGAAAAGGTCAGAAGCAAGTCTAGTGGCAAAGAGCATCTCTAGTCTCCATATAATGGTCTTAAAATATCACTCCCCACTAAAAGAAATCAAAGGGCTTCTTTGAGAAATGACTGATTCTAGGTCCAAGTGAGGAAATGTACCAGATGAATCTGAAACGTTGTTATATAGCAGAGAGAAAGGAAGCTATCAAAGATTAATGCAGCATGCCACAGGACTCGGGATCCAACTTGAAGAGACTTCCAATGAATAAATGAAGAAGAAACGATAGAATCAGAATACCAAGAGACTTTATGTGCTTCCTGACAAAGAAGCATAATATTGCCTGTATTCTTGCCAGAGGGATCAACATCAGTCTGACTGAGGCTCTGGATCCAGCTGCTGATTTGCAGAAAATAAAGAAAACTGAGAAACATGATAACTTGATCCACGAATGTGCAATCAGCAAAATCTAGACTGTTGGAAACTTGACCAGCCGGGGTTCTTAATAGATAAATTACAAGTAAAAGAAAGGACTGTAGTGGAAACCTGTAGATTAAAAGAGACTATAAAATCACATTTAAAAATGGGTAATACTAAACTGCTAGGGATGCACAGTAATGTGATGAATCTATTTTTTAAATGAAGGGAAGTGACTGCTGTAAAAGTAAGGTTACTATTAGGGAGCGAAAGGGAATGATGATTGGGCACAAGAAGGGTTTCTGGAGGCACTGGCAATGTTCTGTTTTCTGGCAGGTGGTCACTGCAAGGAGAGTCACCATAATAATTCATTGAGTTTGAAGTTGTTTTGTGTGGTTTTCTGTATCTTGTATTTTATTTTGCATTAAAAAGACTTTTTAAAAGATAGGGATGGGAAGGAGAAGAGAAAGTCTCCATTTCTTTTCCTCTTTTTTTTGGCCATGCTGCATGGCTTGTGGGATCTCAGTTCCCCAACCAGGGACTGAACCAGGGTCACGGCAGTGGAAACGCTGAATCCTAACCACTAGACCACCAAGGAACTCCCAAGGCTCCATTTATATACCTTTCCCTTGACATGTTTGTGTTGAGAGAAAAGGATCACAGACAAGGAGTATTCCAGACACAGGACACAGCCTAAGCAAAGGCAAAGAGTAGAAATGAGGTTTGTGGCAAATTCTGGCAATAGAATATGGTCCTGTTTGGCTGCCCAACGGCTCTACACAGAGAACAGTACGAAATAAAATCAAGAAATATAAGTTGAGGGCATACTGTGGAAGACTCATCATGCCGGGACAAGATGTCTATACTTAATTAGTCTTAGGCAGAGGAGAAAGGATAAATGTTTCTGAACAAGGATTGACTCCTAGATTGAGCAAGCCTGGTGGTCATTTCTCACTCCAAACCCTTCCTCCTTCCTAACAGAGCTCTGATTTTTTTGTCCAGTTATCCATCCTGCAGGTTTTTGTGTCTACAGGTGATAGCTGGAGCTACAGCAGCCATCTTGAGACAATGAGGAACTTTAACCCCAGGAGAACATGCCGAGTATGGCAAAGCAGAAAGATGGCAGGAATACAAATCTCCGATAATGTTGCTGAGCCACTGAAATAATTAATCTCACAGTTGTCCTTCTGCTAGGGTTCTTGTTATGTGAGATAATGAATCTCCATATCATTATGTGCAGCTGAAAGCAGTCCAAATTGTAAGTGTTAAGGGGAAATCATAAGAAAGCCCACTCCAAGAAATACCTTTAAACAGTCCCCATGCTCTTAGTGGTCCAGAGGACTCATGACCCATTGGTTGCCCTGAACAATCAATTTCCCATTTCTGCAGAAACACACAGAAGGTTCCAGCAGCCAGCTTAAGTTTACCACTTAATCACACAAGTCTAGCTGGTGTCAAGCTCTTCAACGAGCTGATCCCAGGGAATGGGGAGAAAAATGAAAAGGAAATAAAATTGAACAGTTGCCTGCAGAGAACACCAGCTGCGCGTGATTGATTTCCATGTAATCTCCATTTGTCTCCCTGGAATTTCTTCATCAGATCTCTGGCACAGGGTCACAGAAAGGCGTGACGCTGCTCAAGCCTGGAGTTTGATCAGGGAAAAAAACATTCCCTTATATGCCCTTGAAGGCCAAGGGGCCCAAGATGAGTGCTCTGGTGGAGAGCAAGACAGAGAAGATTTTCCTTGCCTTGCCCCAGTGGCAAAACTCAGGCCACAGGCCACTGAAACCAAGGTGGAAGGTTAGCCTATTGGCTACCTACCCTATTAGGAGTTTGATCTCTCAAGCTGGTGAGCCCCAAGGATCTGGGAGTTTATGCCCATCCTGGGTGTTTTGAATCCATCAACTGTTCAGGGCAGGTGTCTTACCCTGACAATAGCTGGTATATAGGGTTCCTCCACTGACTCATCCATCCCCAAAACCACACAGTGAAACAAGTTATTCGAAGGATCTGGACTTGGGGTGACCGGTGATGGGGAAAGGTTAAACAAGAGTAGAAGAAGATGGAAGGGCAGGGTGAATTGTACCCTGTTGTCATTTCAAAGTGCCACCCCTTTCACTGGTTTGACGTTCTGTGCTGTGGACTGAATGTTCTATGGTATTAATATGAGAGTGTCCATTTGCCTAGTGTGTCCCTGCCCACGGGGATGGAGCCATAAGCTCAAGGGACACAGAGGGAGCACCTAGGACAGCTGTGCTTAAAGTGCAGTCCCCAGTCCAGCAGCAGCAGCATCCCCTAGAAAGTGATGAGAAATGCAAATTCCCAGGCCCTACCAGCCACCTGCCCGACTGAATCACAACTCTAGGCGTGGGTCCCAGAAATCTGTGTTTGAACAAGCCCTCCAGGTGATTTTCATGCACAGGAAGACCAGACCAACAACCTCATTATGCAGGGAGGTAAAGGGCGGGCCGAGGGACTTGAAGTGACTTATTACTTAGGGTCCTGTGGCTGAAAAGCAGCAGAGGCTAAACTAGTCTGACTCCCAGTCTAGAGCCTTTCCCACAGCATCAGAAAAGAAAGTAAAGCTGTGCCGCCGCAAAGCCGCTGCAAGCTATTTCAAAGCCATGCTCAGCCACTCCCAGTGCTTCTGCATACCTCCCGACAGCTTCTCTGGAGCTCTAATTTGGGACAATAGAACCAGGGCACCCTACCCCCTTCTGCCTCCTCTATGTGGCCAGCAGCAGAGGATAGTGCCCACGTTCACTCAGTGACGGAAGCCAGAGACCCCAACAACTGGGGTCCAGAATAATTAAAGCAGGAGCTGGAAGCAGACTGCCTGGGTGCAAACCTCAGCGACTCATTCTCTGTCACTGTGGGCAAGTTCTCACCTTTCTGAGCCAGTTTCCCAGCTGTTAATGTGAGGACAGCGTATTTACAGGGACAACGCCTGTGGTGAGGCTGAGATGAGATAACCTGTGTTGGGTGCTAAGCGCTGTGCCTGGCACACAGCTAAGTAATCCATGCATGTCAGCTGTCACTGCTCTCCTCAGCATCACCTTGCCCCTCCTCCCCATGTCCCCCTAACAACCAAGTCGTGCTGACTCCACCTCTTTGACTGTTCCCACATCTGGCCTCTTCTCTGTCTCTGCATGTCCATCCCCACTGCCACACTATGTTCTGGTCCTCATCTCGTGCCCCTGCACCACCACACAAGTCTTCTAAAGGGTCTCCTGGCCTCCAGCCCCGCTTCTAGTCTGCTCTCTGGGCTTACAGTCCCCCCTTCTAGTCTACTCTCTGGGCTTACAGTCCAGTGAGCTTTCTAGATTGCAAAGATGAGCTGCTCATTCTTCCTTGTGAGCTTCCCAAGTCCCCACATCTTCGGGGTCGAGTTCTAGCTCCTGGGCAGAACCCACAAGGCCCCTGGGGATCAGCACTCCATCTTTATCTTACACCTGGGTTTCCTTCAAGTTGACCGCATGCTCCACACCTAACTACTTTTGGGACACAAAAACTGTGGACTTTTCACACCACTGTGCTCTGTTCCCTCAGCCAGGAATGCTCAACCATCTGCCTGGCAAATCCACACTCATCTTTCAAGACGTAGCTCAGAGCTGGCACCTCCTTAAAGTCTTGTTCTCAGGCAGAAGTGACTGTCCCTGTTTGTGCCCTCTCTGGCTGCTGTACCTGCTTCTCTCACAGTACCTGTTCCATTTTACTGGACACGTTTCCACATCTGCCACCCTTGCTGTTTGCTGGACTGTCACTCTTTCCTGAGCACTCTCCCTGGCATAGAAAAGGCATTCTAAACTTATTTATTAAATGGGTAAGTGCTGGACTCCCCCAGTCTCACCAGTCCCAGTGTTGCCCTCTGGGCTCACAGAACAAACCTGCTCTGGTAGTCCCCAAGAAAGCCTCTGAGGGGTTGAAATCCATCTCTTGATGAAGCAGGTTGGAATAATTCACGATACAAATGTGGCTGTGATCATACAATACGTAAAGCAGGCCATACGCATGATATCTAACTATTGTCATCTATCCATCACCAGGCAGCCATTCAGTGCCCAGGATGGTCAAAGCCCCCGTTTAGGAGAAAATGAGCCTTCTCACCCCAAGCTGGTGTGGAATGTGGCAATGGAAACTAAGAGCTTGCTATCGCAGTCCTGCACTGGGCTGGAGACGTGGCTTCTGGTTCCCGGCACTGCCGCTCGCTTGCTGGGCAAACGCCTTCCGTCCTTGGGTCGCTGATTCATGTCTGTAAAACGAGGGCTATGGACTAGAAGCTCCCTAAGTACCCTTTAGAGCTCAGAACTCGAGCATTTCAGAAATTTAAATGCCACTAATTCGAAGAGAGCAGGGATGACTCTCGCTTTCCACCCTCACTCCCTCCTGAGCACTTGGCAGTTCACGGAGGGGACAGATGGGAGATACTGTATTCGTTGAACAAATGACTTGACTCCTCCAGTTTTCATCCAGGTACCCTTTAACTTAGGACCTGTGCCATGAGGACCCGAGTGTTCCTGGAGTCGCTGTGCTTTCCCATGTAAACAACTTTTCCTCGCTTTGAGATTTAACCAAAGGAGGCAATATTCCTTATGGTTAATAATGCACAACCCAGAACCAGACAACCTGGGCTCGGCTCCTGGTTCTGTCATATAGGAGCTGTGTGACCTTGAGCAAATTGCTTAACCACTCTGTGTCTCGGTTTTCTCAGCTGTAAAACAGGGCCAATAACAGTTCTACCTTATGGGGTCATCGTGAAGATTAAAATAGTTAATACAGTTAATTCCTTAAATAGGGTCTGCCTCAGAGTGAGCACTGGACAAAAATGATTACGTTTTCTCAAACTTCCTTTGGAAAAAGAGTACTGCTGTCTAAAGGCATTTCAAGAGTGGCACTAATTCAAGAGGGCTCCAGCCTCGTGACCTGATTAACTCCCAAAGGCCCCACCTCCAAATACTATCACATTGGTTCCCTTTCTGTGTGAGGATACAACGAGATGTCGGCAGTTTGCAATGGGGAAGAGGGTCCTCACCAGAACCAGACTATGCTGGAACCCTGACCTCAGACTTCCAACCTCCAGAACTGTGAGAAAAAATTTCTGTTGTTTATAAGCCACCCAGTCTTTGGTACTTTGTTATAGCAGCCTGAACTAAGACACATAACAACAACAATAACAAAATGTGAATGGATAGATACTAAATATAAATGTGGTTATCTCTGAATGATCATAATCACTGGGCATTATCTTTTTGTGTTTGAGCTTATCTGTATTTTGCAGCATTCTACAACATCCTCCCTCTCCCCCCAAATGTCTCTCTCCACAATCCAAGAACGCTGGGCTGGCTAAGCCTGCAGCTCTGCTCCCCAGCTCTGGCCCAGCATTCCAAGGAATTGCCAAACTCCAAGCTCAGACTCCTCAGGAATGGGCTGGGGTGGGGCTTCTCCACAGGAGCCTCATCTAACTGGCAAACACACATTCTTTTCATGGGCATTTCCAGAAAGAGCCGCAGTCAAAAGTGAGAATGACACGTGTCTGAAATAGACCATCCCTCAGGCAGAACTCTGTGGGGCTCAGATTCTTGGCAAGGAGCCCTCCTCAAAGTAACATCTCCAGCCATCTACTGAACATTTAAGCTCTGCTCTGCCCAGGAAAGCTGTGCTAAATGTATTCTGATCATTATCTTATTTGATCTTCACAACCTTGCAAGGCCGGTATTCTTCCCCCAAATCATGGGTGAGGACACCTGAGGCTCTGCCGTATCTGGCTCCGGTCATGTAGCTAGGAGGTAGCCAAAGGGACTCAACCCCAAGTCTAACTCTGCTGCACACAGTGAAACAGCATCTTCTCGATGGTTTAGTAGACCTCGGTGTACCTGGCCTTGAATTTCTCTTTCCTCATCCATGCAGCTGGACTCTTGTCAACACTTGAGATTCCTAAATAAAATACTGACAGCTACCCCTTTCACAACTTCTCAGACTCTGTTCCCCAGCCACAAAATAGGATTGTTTTCAATTAATCCATGAGCATTTATTCTGTGTGCTAGGGAGGCTCACATTCAACCCAGAAATGGTCCATGTCCTTAAAAAAACTATCAGAAATGGCCCATGTCCTTAAGCATCCTAACATCTCATTGTAGATACAAGACCAACAGACTGAGAGGTCCCCAAAATTGTGTCCAGCTAACCCTTACTGAGTAGTCGACCCTGTGATTAGGGTCTCACTAACACTTCGGCAGGAAGGGCTACCATTCATTGGACCTACCACATACCAAGTGCTCTATGTACTTCCTCTCTTCTAAACCTTATCTTAACCCTGGGAGATGTTCCTCACCATGTTACAGGTGAGGAAACTGGGGCTAACTTGAGAGACTTGCCCAAGGTCACACAGAACCAGGACTTGCCCTGTAGCATCTATCATACTCAGTTGCACTTGAGGGTTTTTTTGGGGTCTGTCATCCCGTCAGCCTGTAGGCCCAAAATAATAGGGACACATCTTGTTTAGAATCGTGTCCCTCATTGACCTAGTCCTGTACCTCATACACGTAAGTGTAAGCTTGCATATGGATGTGCATATACACACACACAGGCGATACTAAAAGGGAAGCAGTCAAGGTAACTCAATAAGGAGCTCTGGATTCAGCTAGATCTGGGTTTGAACAAAAGCTTTTACCGTCCTAAGTGTCTGTCCTTTAAACAATTCAGTCTTCTCTGAGCTTCCATTTCCTCGCCTATTATATCGGGATTCCAACAAACTCACCTCCTGGGGAGGGTATGAGGAATGAACAAGAGTCAGGGATATCCGTCTCTGAGCAAAAGGTCTGGCATGTAGTAATTGCTTATTAAAGCAGACATCTATTACTCCAAGGCCAGAAACAGAAGTGCCCAATTAAATGAGACACCTGGAACTCCAGGTGTTCTGTTCGCCCAGTAGAATATGAGCTCGTGGAGGGCAGGGAAGGAACGTTTACATCTACAACCCCAGCAGGAACCAATGGTGTTGGTGTTCCACAGGTGGCTGGTGGTGACAGAGACGTTTCCTGCCCAGGATGGTGACTCTGAGCTGGGCAAGGAGAGGGGTCCTGAGCCAGACTCACCTCTATAGTGGGGATGAAACCAGCCCCTACCCTGCAGAGTTCTAATGAGACAGAAATGAAATAGCCTTGGAAAGCCTTCCCCACCTGACACTACGAGAAGAGGAGGACATGGTGACATGGGGGAAAGTGGGCAAAGAGGCTGAGAAGGCCTTAAGGGTAGACCAAAGACAGGCATGAAGAGGGAGGGCTTTGGAGCCGTACAGTCTAGGGTTCAAGTCCCAGCTCTGACATTTATCAGGCTTGAGCCTTCACCTCACTGGGCCTCAGGTGCCTCATCTCTACAAGGCGACAAACCAACAGAGCCACGCCCAGGAGGCTGTTGTGAAACGAATATAAGGTGTGCTGAGCTCCTGGTACATAGTAAGAGCTCAATAAATGGTAAGGTACATTATGGAGGATACACTTTTTTTTCTGAAGGTAAAAGTCTCCTCAGACAATAACAGAGCCAAACAGGAATTCAGCTTAGTGCAACTGAAACAAAAACAGGAGAGCCGAAACCGTTTCCTGAGGATGACTATTTATGAGGCCAATTTCAGCTTCTGAGAGCTAATGAATCCCCCACGGCAGCCTCTGCGCAGCTCTGAGTCCAAAGCACAGGGACGCACCCTCCCCCGAGTTCCTGGAAGCACAGCAGCCACTTGCAGTACCCCATCAGCATTAAATAATCACGGCAATGATCCTAATAATGATCGGGGTAGAGGGTGGGAGGCTGGGGAGAAAGAGAAGGTGCAGGTGGGGAGGAATAACACTTAAGCTATTTTGCTTCCTCAAGACAAACTTCTGCCTGAAATAGATTAATTCAATCTGCATATTAATGTAGGTTACTAATTAATGACTAAAAAATGCTTTCAACAGGGAAAGTGCGAAGTGGATGCCTAAAAAAATAACATCCAGGAGTCACAGGGTAAGTATGGAAAGGAAATAAGCTGGCCTCTTTTTTCTTTTTTAACATTTAAAATTTTACGTTTGAAGGAAATGTAGGGTAATTAGGAAAATTCACTTAAAGCACAGAAACATAAAATAGGAAAGCCTGGTGTGAGGGGACTTCGTTTGTGTTCCTGCAGAAACTTCTCGCTCACCACAAGGGCTTGTGACTGCAAGCCTACTTTCTGTTTTGCCTCCTAGACCCCGAATTTCCTGAGGGCAGAGGCCCCGTCTTCCGTCCCTTCCTATTTCTGGTCCCCAGTGCTGCGCCAGGCACGTAGGGGGTAGTCAATAGTGTCACAAAACACATGAATGACCCCAAAATAGGAGGGGAAGGGTTGTGCACAGTGATTCCCTCCTGAGAGTACAGTATGGAAAGGAGGAAAAAAGGAGTTACTTTACTGTGGAGAAATCTGACAAACCATACCTCAGCCAGGCAGCCAAGGTCAACATCAGCAGTGATAAATCACATGGATAGTATGTACCCTTGATATATGTGATGAAAATAGCACTTTAGGTCTCTGTGGTCTTCCTTTCAAAAACCCGTAACTCTCGTCTAAACATCAGAAAAACATCAGACAAATTCCAGTAGATTCTACGAAAATCCCCGACCAGGACTCCTAGAAACTGTGAAGGTCATCAGAAACAAGCAAAGTCTGAGAAACCATCACAGCCAAGAGGAGCCTAAGTAGACATGGATATTTAATGTAACGTCATATCCTAGAGGGATTTTACAGAGGGAGAAATGGGTCTAGGAGGAGAGACCCGTCCAAGGTCTTGGAGACCCTCCAGGTGGATAGACTCTCAGAAGCATGCTGATGTATTACAGAATGATGGACCTGGTATTCCTTTTCATACACAGTGAATATCTTGATTTTTTTTTTTTTAATTTGCAACTTAGATGAGACTTCCTCCCTCCTCTGACAACCCTCAACTTCTATTGCCCAAAAGTCCTGTAAAATTTGGTAGGCAAGCACCCCATGGGAATCAAGAAATTCAATGGGCTGGAAGAATGGTCCTCAGAGCTCCTTCAGATCACATCTTCCCATTGAGCACAAGAAAAACTGAGGCCCAAAGTAGGAGACAGTGTCTCGCCTATTGCTAGTGCAGTACATTGCTGCCACATTTAACTCATGCTTTCTCACTTGCAATATTCCAAACGCTCTGCACTACCTGGATGTGAAGAACCAGTTTAGGGCCATGGAGGAATTCCGGCCACATCCTAGCTCTATCTCTGCCAGCCTCAAGGCTGTTAAGGGCAACCACGTGGAAAATGGTTTGGTACTTAGCGACACATCATTTGCCCCAGCCCCAGGTCACTGCCAAGCAGAAAGCCCAGGCCTGGCAGGCTGAGGCCTGAGACACAAAGACAGCATCCAATTGGGGTGTACGGAAAGGGGACACCTCGGCCTGGCTAGCAGGCCACACTTCCCTGTGTGGCCCCATCCGTCAGCCACCCTCAGGGATCTAATTTTCCAGTTCGGCATAGGGTACATTTTCTAAATGTGACCCTGTTTCTTTTATGAGAATCAAAGTGCTCCAACCACAAGATCATAAATACCAAAAGTGATGGCTAATGGCAGTGGCAGTTTACAAAATGCCAAATGGCAGTGAGAAGCGGACGCCATAAATTACGGTCCAACTCCTCCATTCTCACGTAGGTGTTTTGTGGGTTTTTAGTGATAAGATCTGCTTTCAAGTGGATTTACAGGGGCTCCCCATGAATTCAGACAGAGCTTTTAAAAATACTTCTAACAGATGCTAAAAAGAAAACCAGAAAAGCCTACCACTTCAAACCTAAAAACAAGTTTTTTTGTTTTTTTTGTTTGTTTGTTTGTTTGTTTTGCGGTACGCGGGCCTCTCACTGTTGTGGCCTCTCCCATTGCGGAGCACAGGCTCCGGACGCGCAGGCTCAGCGGCCATGGCTCACGGGCCCAGCCGCTCTGCGGCATGTGGGATCTTCCCGGACCGGGGCACGAACCTGTGTCCCCTGCATCGGCAGGCGGACTCTCAACCACTGCGCCACCAGGGAAGCCCATCAAACCTAAAAACAAGTTTATTAAAAATGCTTTATGTATAATGGCCAAAACACGGAAAGTGGCTCATTTGAAGATGGAGACATTTAGTGTGAAAGTGCTAATGATTACGATAATAGTAATGACGACAGCTAAGATGTATTGGGTAAGGCATTGGGCTAAGCATCCTACATGGATTATTTTATTGAATTCTCACAAGAGCTTCATGTGGTAGGTCTATGGCTGTCCTTATTTTACACACGTGATAATTCAGGTTCCAAGAGATTAAGCCATTTGTCCCAGGTCATGCAGCAAGCTGGTGAATGACAGACTGGAGCTGTGAACACCCAGGGTCTAGCTTTAGAGCTCGGGATCCAGAGGGCCCTGCCAGTCCCCTTCCAGCCACAGCAGACCTAAGACGGAGCACACTGAGGGCTCCCAAACCTCAACACACATCACTGTGCACTCAGAGGGGCCTGGGACTATGTAAATGTCAAACTGTGGGACCCTGTCATCAGCACAACAAACAAAGGGGCAAACATTTAGAAAACACAACGGATCCCATTTTCATGCAACTGTGAACTTCTAGGCCTGACTTTGTAGCCTCCGTGCCTTGATCAATAAAATGAAGGCGATACGACCTTCTGGCTATTAGGAAAATTTGGTGAGATCACATATGTGAAAAGCTTCTTGAAAACCCCAAGGCACTGTACAAACTGTGTTGTTAATGAAAACACCGAGATAAAATGGATCAAGCCAAGCGTTAACATGCCTCCTCTCATGTCCCCTTTACCGAGGCAGAGACTGGGGCTCAGAGAGATGAGATAACTTGCTCAGGGTCTCGGAATTGAGAGGCAGAGACTCGGCCACAAGAGAGCATCTGGAGGGCTATTTGTCCCTCCCATTCTCACTGCCACCCTCAGTCCCCAACACACACACACATACACACACACACACACACACACACACACACACGCCCTGGTGCTCCAGAAAACACAGTTTAAGACCTCCTGAGGAAGTCACCCCAAAAGGTCCCCCCAGAGCTGGAGCTCAAATCAGTGTTCCTGTCTCCAGGAGGTAGTTCCTCAAAGAGCATGGCCTGAGGACAGGTGTCACTACGGCATCAGAAACAGCCCATCTGTTCTGCCCTAAGCAGTGTGTACAGCTGCTGCTGTGGCCCATGATCCGGGGGTGGAACCTGCAGACCCATCATTAAGACCAAGAGGTCCCCCCATTTCACGCTTATTTGGTTTATATGCAGCTGGTCAGGGACATTTCTGATGAGCGTGGGGAGAGAAGCAGGCCTGTGCTGGGCTGTGAGGGGACTGCGGCCCAGTGCCATCACCAGCTGTCTAAGGACACGTCTCCAGGCTCTGTGTCCTTCCACAAATTTCATTCCTTTGGGAACTGCCCCACTTTTTTACAAAATTCTTTGCATTAAACCATTTCCCTCAGGGCCTGTTTCCTCTAGTTTCTGACTTTCATAAAGCTGTAGAAAGGAAAATTACAGAGTCGTAGAATCTCAGCTCAGAGGATCTTAGATGCTAAAGGTTGTCTACCTCAACCTCCCACCCCCACCCCTTCCTCCCATCTGGCAGTTAGATCCCCTCTAAAGCATTCCTGCCAAAGGGTAATCCAGCCTCTGCTTGAATACCTCCAAGGATGGGGAACACACTACCTTATGAGGCAGCTTGTTCCATATTCTGAATAATGTAGTGAGAGGTTGAGAGCATGGACCCTTGCCCAGGTCTAATGACAAGGCAAAATGAAAACACAGGGACCCTTGTTCAAAAATTAAGAATTTCAAGGTGGCAAGAGCAGAGCAATGAACCAAGTGCAGGGCCCTTCTAAGCACAGGGCCCTGGACAACTACACTGGTCGCAGCCCGTGTGGCCTGATTCTCATGGCCGAGTCCAAGGGTTTGGATCCCACTTACTAACCAGGACTAGCCTCACGTGTAAAATGAAGGTAATGCTATCTATTTCATAAACTTGTTTCTGAGGATGACGTGAGTCACGATGTGAAGTGCTTAGAACAAAACCTGGCACGGAGTAAACGCCATCATTTTTCTGCCCAAGATGCAACTACAGAAAGAAAAAGAAATCCATACGGCATTCTCCAAGCTAGCACTTTTGATATCTGCGCACGGCGCTTACACCCTCGTAATCCTTCCCTTTACCTGAAGCAGAGTTTCTGGCTCTTGCCACCACTGCCAGCCACTAAGGGCACAGGTAGGAACAATCACAGCCACCATTATGGACAGATCCAGTTTTGTGGGACCTGATGTTTGTGTTTTGGGGGGTGAGGATAGGGGTGAGGAGAGGCTCTTTAAGAGAAAGAATATGAAATGAAGACAGGCACATGACGTATTTTTTATATGTTGCTAGATGTAGTCCCAACTCAATTTTCTCACTGCAGGATACTAAAAATGCCTGTGGTCACCCCAATACCACGGGCCAGGAGGGGGAGTCAGAGGTGAGAGAGGCAGCGGTCTTAATTGGGTGTGGTTAAACCATCTCGCTTTTGCAAATTTTAAGAGAACATATGACCACGGAACATGTTGCTAGGCCCCTCCCAGGGCCGTGGAGGGGAGGGGCCGTGAAGCTTCACGGTAAACCTGATGCTGGTACCATGGCTCATGATGTCTGCATAAGATATTCAGTAGAAAAGTAAACTCCCTAAGGAGCGAGGCACAGTCCCAGGTCCTGTTGATTCCAACCCTTAAATGTCTGTCTCTTGAATGTGTCTACTCCTCTCCATCGTCCCCTGCCTGGGCTTCACGGCTCCCAGATGACTGCTCCACTGGCACCCTGGTCCCCTCCTGGCCAGTCTCCATATAGCAGCTGCAGCGACCCATGCAGAATGCAAGCCTGACCATGTAAACCCTACAACGGCTTCTCACTGACACTGGGATAAAATCTAAACTCCTCACCACGGAGCACATCTTCCTTCCAAGACCCCCACCCACCCTTTCTGGTCTCAAACCTCACTGTTCAACCCTTCAAGGTCAAGCCCCAGTCAGACAAGCAGGATGCTCTGTCTGGAATCCTCTCCTCATCCCATACTCCAACCTGCCTAACCTCATCTTTTCATATTCGCTTAAATGGTACTTCTCCCAAGAAGCTTTCCCAGGGCCCCCCAAAGCATAAACAAATCCGCGTTTGGCACCTGTGTGCTCCCACTGCACCCTCCACGTGACCCACAAAAGCGCTTCTGTCACCTTCTTGCCGTTACAGTACTTAACAACCTGGCTCCCAATGAGGCTGGACGCGGCACGAGGGAAGGCCCTGCCTACCCGGTATCCTCGGGGCTATAGCACAGTATCAGAAGCATGGTTAGGTGCACAACACCATGCGCTGTTGAATGAGTAAGCATCTCAGAATGCCAAACACAGATGGCCATGGTGCCACGAGCACTGGGGTGGTGCTCTGAAGAGCCACAGCCCCATCTCAGCACTGCCACAAAACCCACTGGACAACCCAGGGCAACAGCCAGGCCTCCACACCTTGGCGCCACACACTGTGTTCAGAGACCAGAGCCTTGGCTCCTCCAGTGCCGCCAGCAGAGAGCCGGCCTCTCCTTGCAGAGATGGCACAGTGAGGCCGTGTCCTTTCTGCTGAGTCTCCTCGGCACAGAAATCTTACAGGAGCAGCCTGACTTCAGAGCCCTTCATTTATTATTCATTTACTTCTTTGTAATACTGCTGCTGCAGCACGCGAAGGACACGGCCCTGGAATGGACTTCCCACCTACCTGCACACTAGCACTGATTCACCCCAGCCAAGGCACATGGCCTCTGAGTTGGCTATTTTTGACAGCCCAACAAGCCTGGGATTTGCAAAGAGCCAACCGGGAGACAAGACATCCTCTCTCCCATTAATAATGCTCTTTAAACACTCCACACATTTTCATATTTATCATTTCCTCTAAAATATCTTATATACATAACATTCCTCTGAGGGATGGAGCTCAGGGTTTACTATCTTCATTTTATAGATGAGGAAACTGAGGCTCAGGAAGGCTGAGTAACTTGTCCAAGGTCAGACAGCTCCTAAGTGGCAGAACCCATGAGAACCCAAGGGGAAACTGACTCCACAGCCCACAATCTACTGCATAGTATTCTCCCTTCTTCATTCTAAAGATATTTTGGGGAATAATTTTTAATATCCAGAACATATCTACAAATTAATTTTTGTTCCCCAAGACAAATAAGCTTGAAAAATAGGAAAAAAAATGTGAAAGGAAGTTGAAGCTGCTTCACACTGTATAAAATTAACCATGTATCCAGTACAAGTCCCACCCTCTAGCCATGGTGCACTCCTTTCTAGTGTTCAAGCAAGCCAGCTCTCTGTGGCCTCAGGGCCCCGTCCTTGCTGTTTCTTCTGCCTAAAACTCTTCTCCTGGCTTCTTTCCAGACTTCAGGTCACAGCTTGACCATCACTTCTTCATAGAAACTTCCTTGAACCCTCTCCCTGACTCTCCTACACCAACCTGTTTATTTCCTCACAGCACCCATCATCATTGTGTTATTAATGTTTTTCGCTTGTTATCGTCTGTTTCTTCCACTAGAATGCAAGCTTCCTGAAGGCAGGGAGTGGTTTTTGCACCAGTGCACCCCATCCCATAGAACTATGCCTTGTGCGCTGAATAAATCCATAAATCTTACTGACATTTGACCACTGTTATAGCCCACAGTAGCTCATTCATAATAACCAAATTACATACAATAGCCAAATAACCTTCAAACAATCAAATATAGGAAGAAGGACAGATAACAGCCTTCTGTTTTTGTTTTTTTTTTTTGCGGTATGCGGGCCTCTCACTGTTGTGGCCTCTCCCGTTGCGGAGGCACAGGCTCCGGATGTGCAGGCTCAGCGGCCACGGCTCACGGGCCCAGCCACTCCGCGGCATGTGGGATCTTCCCGGACCGGGGCACGAACCCGCGTCCCCTGCATCGGCAGGCGGACTCTCAACCACTGCGCCACCAGGGAAGCCCCCAGCCTTCTATTTTTATTAAGGATAAAAATAAGAGGCCCAGAGAAATTAAGCAGCTTGTCTGAAGCCATACAGCAATGAAAGATGGAGCTAGACCTTGAACCCACCCGTGATCTAGCTTTCTAACACTGTCACATTTTATAAAAATCTGCTTAAAATATTTTTCCTTCAGTTTCTTCCCACTGCCTTAAAGATTCTCACAGGTCACTGTGCTGTTTGCTGAGCCTTCTGGCTCTCCCTCCCATGAGGGCAGAGAGACACCCATGCCTGCAGCATTTCTTTGAGCTGACATACTGCAAGGGAATGTGAATTAACAGGCTCTCTGGAGTGAAGCTAATCCACAACCCAAAGTATCCAGAATCCTGTGCAGAAAAGCTGATGGGCACGAAAACCTGGGTTCCTAGGATTCTGGAATGCAAAGGCAAGCATGCAAGTGTCAAAGGACTTATCTATATCCCAGAGAGCTAAAAAGTGTACACAGAAGAGATATGCTATCAATAAGGCTGCTACCAAAACCATGACCTAGAAAACACGGGCATGACATTGAGATGATGGACCAAGGTACTGCCCCACCATGGCCTCGTTCCTCCCAAGAGAGCGGGCTTCACTCTCATTCTAATATGCCCATGGTGAAAAATAAAACCCAAAATTAAATTAATCAAAACCCAAACTTTTGGAAAAGGAAAGTCATCTCTCCCCCTCTATACAATGGAAAAGCTGAGGCTGTTCAATTTCAAAGTTATCTAACCTGGCGATTCCTTGACTTCTGATTTCGATGGACTTGAAAAGATTCCCCCCCAAAACCAAAATGCTGGGAAGAGACCTAGTGTTGTCAGCTTTGTGTTCTGTTCAATAAATACATTCAAACCAACCAAGGAGACAAACAACCTATCGTCTGCTACCATTTCAGAAAATAAAGGACATATTATACCAAGTTGGAATGATATCCACTTGGGATAAGTAACACAATAAGCTTTTTGATAAAACTCACTGCTCTCTCCCCATTTTTTCTTTAATTTTACCTTGGACTGGTGAAAATTTCAACAACTGGAACAAGTCTGTGGACCAGTGACTGGGAATTACAGATCCAACCCATTCCCCTCATCTACAGATAAGGAGACGGCAACACCAAGGTTCACAAAGCTGGTTAGCAATAGGCCCTCAAGAAGAATAGTATGAGAGTATATAATAAGGGGCTGACTCTAGATGTGGTGGAGTACAGGTATTTTAATCAAACTAAAACAAAACCTCAACCCTGTTGGCTTAGGTGATTTAGTAAAAGGGAAAGATATAAATAAAGCCCAGGGCTTCATTAGATGGTCTTTTTTTTTTTTGTGGTACATGGGCCTCTCACTGTTGTGGCCTCTCCCATTGTGGAGCACAGGCTCCAGACGCACAGGCTCAACGGCCATGGCTCATGGGCCTAGCCACTCCGCGGCATGTGGGATCTTCCCAGACCAGGGCACGAACCCGTGTCCCCTGCATCGGCAGGTGGTTTCTCAACCACTGCGCCACCAGGGAAGCCCCATTAGATGGTCTTAATAACACAGTGTACAGACTATCATATAGGAAAAATAAACCCCTCCCTCCCTTGGTTTTCTGGTGTTTACCAAAGGAAAGGAAAACAAAAACTGACATAAATGCAATTAATCCCACAGAAGAAACAGTTTCTAACAACCACAACATAAAATGTTTGAGGCCCAACTTTCATTTCCAGAAGTATGGTGGACTGGATACTCTGATAAACCACTACCTAAAAACAACCAAAAAAGCAGAATAAAAAAGTAATAAAGGCAACAAAATCACATATTTTTAAATGTATTGGTAAGTTTGAAAGCAAGTAAGAAATAATCAGAAACCAAAAACCAAATGAAAATAGGAACCCAGAAGCAAGGAGAAGTGAAACTGGCTTTTGTCTGAGGGCATTTACTAAAACAGGTGAACACCAGTGTTGATTTGCATATCCTCTTACAACACAGGACACAGAGGACAAAGTCAGAGTCCACACCAGGTGGGGAGTTGTATAGGCGTCCACTCTATACCAGCAATCACATAGAGCTAGGACTCCCTACATCACCCAGAGGACTGGCTCAAATTTCGGCAATGAGTAAATGGGGTGGGAAAGAATCTCTCTTGAGAATTTGTTGCCACAAGCCAACCCTCGTACAAGTTTGTGGTCCATAATCAGAGCACCTGGGAGGTATGAAAACTTCAAGCTGAGAATTTAGTGTAAAATGATCCCACCACGTATGTCGCACAACCAAATGCCAACCCTTCCTGGAGGAACACACCTTCAGAGAATTCCCACAGAAAAGGTTCCACGAAATATGAGTCCATGGTAAAACGAACGAACATACAAAATGTATAAAGAAATGAGGTACCAGAAAAGCAGTGAAAAAAAACACACAGCAAAATCAGACCTGCCAAAAAACCCTTCAGTGATCAGAAAAAGAATGTGTTTAACATGCTTTAATAAATAAAAAGGATTTAAAATATGAAAAAATAATGAGACTATGAAAAAGAACAAGTAGATTTGAAAAATATCTAAATACAACTTTTAGAACTATACTACTAGGAAAAAAAAAAACCCTCAGTAAGTAGGTAAAACAGTAGCCTAACTAGCTCAAATAGCTGATTAACTAGAAGAAAACTCCAAGATAATTATTCAGAATGAAGTACTGAGGGGAAAAAAAAAAAAAAAAAAAGGAAGGGAACCCTCATACACTGTTGGTAGGAATGTAAATTCATACAGCCACTATGGAAAACAGTATGGAGGTTCCTCAAAAAACTAAAAATAGAACTATCATATGACCCAACAATCCCACTACTGGGCATATACCCAGAGAAAACCATAATTCAAAAAAACACATGCACCCCAATACTCATAGCAGCACTATTTACAATAGCCAGGACATGCAACCTAAATGTCCATCAATGGAGGAATGAATAAAGAAGATGTGGTACATATATTCAATGGAATATTAGCCATAAAATGGAATGAAATTGGGTCATTTGTAGATGTGGATGGACCTAGAGAGTGTCATACAGAGTGAAGTAAGTCAGAAAGAAAAACGCAAATATCGTAAAATAACACATATATGTGGAATCTAGAAAAATGGTACAGATGATCTTATTTGCAAAGCAGAAATAGAGACACAGACGTAGAGAACAAATGTATGGATACCAAGGGGGAAAGGGGTGGGGTGGGAGGAACTGGGAAACTGGGACTGACACATATACATTATTGATGCTTTGTATAAAATAGACAATCAATGGGAACATACTGTAGCACCAGGAATTCTACCTAATGCACTGTGGTAACCTAAATGGGAGGGAAGTCCAAAAGGGAGGGGATATCTGCATGTGTATAGCTGATTCATTTTATTGTGCAATGGAGGCTAACACAACATTGTAAAGCAACCATACTCCAATAAAAATTAATAAAAAACCAAAAAGGAATACTTGAAGGAAGCTAAGAGACATGGAAGATATGGTGGAAAGTTCTTAAAAATGTCTAAAGTTACAGTAGGAAAGGAAAGCGAAAAGGGGACAATGGAAATATTGAAGAAATGATGGTTGAGAAATGTCCTACTGATAAAAGACAATAATCCAAGATTCTGAAAGACTGATCCCAAGCAGGATTTAAAAATACACTAATACCAAAGCCAGACAAAAACATTAAAAGAAAACTACACAAAAATTCCCTCTTCAAAACAGTTATTAAAATTCTAAATATAATTTTAGCAAATCAAATCCAACAATATATTAAAAGAATAATAAATCATGACCAGTGGAGTTTATCCCAGGAAAGCAAGGTTGGTTTAGCATTCAAAATCTGTCAATATAATCCACATATTAACAGATTAAAAAAGAAATACCAAATAATCATCTCAATAAATACAGAAAAAGCTGTTGACAAAATCCAACATCTACTCCTGATTTTAAAAAACAAATCTTTCAAGAAACTAGAAAAAGAAAGGAACTTTCTCAATCTGATAAAGGGCATTTACAAAAAAGCTACAGTTAGCATCACATATAATGTCACCATTAAGACTAAATACTTTCACCCAAAGATCAGAAACAAGACAAGGATATCCACTCTCACAGCTTTTATTCAACACTGTACTGGAGCTTCTAGCCAGTGCAAAAAGGCAAGAAAAAGATACAAAGTCACCTAGATTGAAAAGATTTGCAAAAGACATGATTGCCTATGTAGAAAAACTGATGTAATGTACACAAAACGCTATTAGAACTAATAAGTGAGCTTAGCAAGTTTGCAGGAATCAATATATTAAAAAACAAATTGGGGCGGCTTCCCTGGTGGCGCAGTGGTTGAGAGTCTGCCTGCCGATGCAGTGGACACGGGTTCGTGCCCTGGTCCGGGAAGATTCCACATGCCGTGGAGCGGCTAGGCCCCATGAGCCATGGCTGCTGAGCCTCTGCATCGGGAGCCTGTGCTCTGCAACGGGAGAGGCCACAACAGTGAGAGACCCGCATACCGCAAAACAAACAAACAAACAAACAAACAAATTGGGGACTTCCCTGGTGGTGCAGTGGTTAAGAATCCACCTGTTAATGCAGGGGACATGGGTTCAATCCCTCGTCCAGGAAGATCCCACATGCTGCAGAGCAACTAAGCCCGTGAGCCACAACTACCGAGCCTGCACTCTAGAGCCTGTGAGCCACAACTACTGAGCCCATGTGCCACAGCTACTGAAGCCTGCGCGTCTACAGCCCATGCTCCACAACAAGAGAAGCCACTGCAATGAGAAGCCTGAGCACCGCAGTGAAGAGCAGCCCCCACCCTCCGCAACTAGAGAAACCCTGCATGTGGCAGCGAAGACCCAATGCAGCTAAAAATAACTTAAAAACCCAAAAAACAAACAAAAAAATTGTATTTTAAAATATTAGCAATGAACAAGAAACTGAAATTTTTGCAATAATGTTCATGAGAAAATCCAAAATTATCAAATCCGCTGGATAAATCTGAAAAAGATGTAAAGACCGCAAACAACAAAACATTGCTAAGGTAAATAAAAAACTCAATTGAAAAAGCTATGCAATATACAAAAGAATAACTATTGATAAGATGTCCATTTTTCTAAAACTGACCAATGGATTCAATGTAATCCCAATAAACATCCCAGCAGGCTCTTTTACAGTAATTGGTAAACTGACTCTAAAACTCATCTGGAAATGCAAAGCACCTGGAATAGCCAAAACAACTTTGGAAAAGGATAAAGTTGGATAACTAACACCCGATTTCAAGACATACTATAAAGTGACAGTAATCCAGACAGTGTGGTACTGGCATAAAGAAAACCAAATAAATCAATGAAACAGAATAGAGGGTACAGATATAGACCCACAGATATATGAACAACTGATTTCTGACACAGGTGCAAAGGCAATTAAGTGGAGAAATGACAGTATACTCAACTAATAATACTAGAACAACTGGATATCAATATATAAGAGGAGGGGCAGGGAGGGGGGATGAGGATGAGGAGGAAGAGGATGAGGAAGACTTTGATCCATACTTCATGCTATATACAATAACTCAAAATGGATCACAGCTCTAAATTTAAGACCTAAAATTCTAAAGCTTCTAGAAGGAAACGTAAGAAAAAAAACTTTGTGACTTTGGGCTAGGCAAATATTTCTAGATATGACACCAAAAACATGATATATAAAGGAACAAACTGATAAATCAAACTGCATCAAAATTTAAAATTTCTGCCACTGTTAACAGAATAAAAACACAAGCCACAGATTAAATACTGCAAACCATGTATCTGATAAAGCACTTGTATCCAGAATATAAAGAACTCTCAAAATTCAATAACGAGAAACCAAACAACCCAATTTTTAAAGAATGGGCAAAAGATTTAAACAAACCCATTATCAAGAAGATATACACAGGGCAGATAAGCACATGAAAAGATGCTCAGCATCACTGGTCATCAGAGAAATACAAATTAAAACCACAACGAGATACTACTACACACCTATTAGAATGGCTAAAATTGAAAAGACTGATAATACTAAGTGTGAATAGTGATGTGGAGTTCCTAAAATTCTCAAACACTGCTGTTGGGAACTTAAAATGGTACCACCACAACTTTTAAAAAGTTAAATAGAGCAGATCCTCAGTATCTGTAGGGAATTGGTTTCAGGATTCCATGAGGATACCAAAATCCATGGATGCTCAAGTTCCTTATGTAAAATGATATAGTATCCTCCCATTTACTTTTTTTTAATGTTTTTTTAAACACCTTTACTGGATTATAATTGCTTTACAGTGTTGTGTTAATTGCTGCTGTATAAAAAAGTGAATCATCTATACGTATACACATATCCCCATATCCCCTCCCTCTTGCATCTCCCTCACACCCACCCTATCCCACCCTTCTAGGTGGTCACAAAGGATTGAGCTGATCTCCCTGTGCTATGTGGCTGCTTCCCACTAGCTATCTATTTTATATTTGGTAGTGTGTATATGTCCATGCCACTCTCTCCCTTCGTCTCAGCTCACCCTTCCCCCTCCCCATGTCCTCAAGTCCATACCCCACGTCTGTGTCTTTATTCCTGTCCTGCCCCTAGGTTCATCAGAACCATTTTTTGGGGGGGGGGATTCGATATATATGTTAGCGTAAGGTATTTGTTTTTCTCTTTCTGACTTAACTTCACTCTGTATGACAGACTACAGGTCCATCCACCTCACTATAAATAATTTCGTTTCTTTATATGGCTAAGTAATATTCCATTGTATATATGTGCCAAATCTTCTTTATCCAGTCATCTGTCAATGGACACCTAGGTTGCTTCCATTGTCCTGGCTATCATAAATAGAGCTGCAATGAACATTGTGGTACATGACTCCCTTTGAATTATTGTTGCCTCAAGGTATATGCCTAGTAGTGGGATTGCTGGGTCACATGGTAGTTCTATTTTTAGTTTTTTGGGGAACCTCCATACTGTCCTCCATAGGGGCTGTGTCAACTTACATTCCCATCAACAGTGCAAGAGGGTTCCCTTTTCTCCACACCCTCTCCAGAATTTTTTGTTTGTAGATTTTTTGATGATGGCCATTCTGACTGGTGTGAGGTGATACCTCATTGTAGTTTTGATTTGCATTTCTCTAATGATTAGTGATGTTGAGCATCCTTTCATGTGTTTGTTGGCAATCTGTATATCTTCTCTGGAGACATGTCTATTTAGGTCTTCTGCCCATTTTTGGATTGGGTTGTTTGTTTTTTTGATATTGAGCTGCATGAGCTGCTTGTATGTTTTGGAGATTAATCCTTTGTCAGTTGCTTCATTTGCAAATACTTTCTCCCATTCTGAGGGTTGTCTTTTCGTCTTGTTTATGGTTTCCTTTGCTGTGCAAAAGCTTTTAAGTTTTATTAGGTCCCATCTGTTTATTTTTATTTTTATTTCCCTTACTCTAGAAGGTGGGTCAAAAAGGATCTTGCTGTGATTTATGTCAGAGTGTTCTGCCTATGTTTTCCTCTAAGAGTTTTATAGTGTCTGGCCTTACCTTTAGGTCTTTAATCCATTTTGAGCTTACTTTGTGTATAGTGTTAGGGAGTGTTCTAATTTCACTCTTTTACACATAGCTGTCCAGTTTTAGTGTTAGGGAGGGTTCTAATTTCATTCGTTTACATGTAGCTGTCCAGTTTTGGTGTTAGGGAGTGTTCTAATTTCATTCTTTTACATGTAGTTGTCCAGTTTTCCCAGCACCACTTACTGAAGAGGCTATCTTTTCTCCATTGTATATTCTTGCCTCCTTTAACAAAGATAAGGTGACCATATATGCGTGGGTTTATCTCTGGGCTTTCTATCCAGTTCCATTAACCTATATTTCTGTTTTGGGGCCAGTACCATACTGTCTTGATTACTGTAGCTCTGTAGTATAGTCTGAAGTCCAGGCACCTGATTCCTCCAGCACCATTTTTCTTTCTCAGGATTGCTTTGGCTATTCGGAGTCTTTTGTATTTCCATACAAATTGTGAAATTTTTTGTTCTACTTCTGTGAAAAATGCCATAGGTAGTTTGATAGGGATTGCACTGAATCTGTAGATTGCTTTGGGTAGTATAGTCATCTTCACAATGTCGATTCTTCCAATCCAAGAACATGGTATATCTCTCCAAGAGTTTGTATCATCTTTAATTTCTTTCATCAGTGTCTTACAGTTTTCTGCAAACAGACCTTTTGTCTCTGGTGTATCACGTTGATTGATTTGCATATATTGAAGAATCCTTGCATTCCTGGAATAAACCCCACTTGATCATGGTGTGTGATCCTTTTAATGTGCTGTTGGATTCTGTTTGCTAGTATTTTGTTGAGGATTTTTGCATCTATGTTCATCAGTGATATTGGCCTGTGGTTTTCTTTGTGACATCTTTGTCTGGTTTTGGTATCAGGGTGATGGTGGCCTCATAGAATGAGTTAGGGAGCGTTCCTCCCTCTGCTATATTTTGGGAGAGTTTGAGAAGGATAGGTGTTAGCTCTTCTCTAAATGTTTGATAGACTTCACCTGTGAAGCCATCTGGTCCTGGCCTTTTGTTTGCTGGAAGATTTATAATCACAGTCTCAGTTTCAGTGCTTGTGATTCGTCTGTTTATATTTTCTATTCCTCCTTGGTTCCGTCTTGGAAGGTTATGCTTTTCTAAGAATTTGTCCATTTCTTCCAGGTTGTCCATTTCATTGGCATATAGTTGCTTGTAGTAATCTCTCATGATCCTTTGTATCTCTGCAGTGGCAGTTGTTACTTCTCCTTTTTCATTTCTAATTCTATTGATTTGAGTCTTCTCCCTTTTTTTCTTGATGTCTAGGTATTTTTTGATTTCTTCTTTGATTTCTTCAGTGATCTCTTGGTTATTCAGTAGTGTATTGTTTAGCCTCCATGTGTTTGTGTTTTTTACAGACTTTTCCTGTAATTGATATCTAGTATCATAGCATTGTGGTCAGAAAAGATACTTGATACAATTTCAATTTTATTAAATTTACCAAGACTTGATTTGTGACCCAAGATATGATCTATCCTGGAGAATGTTACATGAACACTTGAGAAGAATGTGTATTCTGTTGTTTTTGATGGAATGTCTTATAAATATCAATTAAGTCCATCTTGTTTAGTGTATTTTTGAAAGCTTGTGTTTCCTTATTTATTTTCATTTTGGAAGATCTATCCATTGCTGAAAGTGGGTTGCTAAAATCTCCTACTTTGATTGTGTTTCTGTCGATTTCCCCGTTTATGGCTGTTAGCATTTGCCTTATGTATTGAGGTGATACCTTTTTCCATCCCCTCACTTTCAGTCTGTATGTGTCCCTAGGTCTGAAGTGGGTCTCTTGTGGACAGTATATATACAGGTCTTGTTTTTGTATCCATTCATCCAGTCTATGTCTTTTGGTTGGAGCATTTAATTCATTTACATTTAAGGTAGTTATCGATATGTATGTTCCTATTACCATTTTCTTAATTGTTTTGGGTTTGTTATTGTAGGTCTTTTCCTTCTCATGTGTTTCCTGCCTAGAGAAGTTCCTTTAGCATTTGTTGTAAAGCTGGTTTGGGGGGGTGAATTTTCTTAGCTTTTGCTTGTCTGTAAAGGTTTTAATTTCTCTGTCGAATCTGAATGAGGTCCTTGCTGGGTGGAGTAACCTTGGTTTTAGGTTTTTCCCTTTCATCACTTTAAATATGTCCTGCCACTCCCTTCTGGCTTGCAGAGTTTCTGCTGAAAGATCAGCTGTTAACCCTAAGGTGATTCCCTTGTATGTTATTTGTTGTTTTTCCCTTGCTGCTTTTAATATTTTTTCTTGGTATTTTACTTTTGATAGTTCGATTACTAGGTGTCTTGGCGTGTTTCTCGCTGGATTTATCCTGTGTGGGACTCTCTGTGCTTCTTGGACTTGATTGACTATTTCCTTTCCCATATTATGGAAGTTTTCAACTATAATCTCTTCAAATATTTTCTAAGTCCCTTTCTTTTTTTCTTCTTCTTCTGGGATCCCTATAATTTGCATGTTGGTGCGTTTAATGTTGTCCCAGAGGTCTCTGAGACTTCCCTCAATTCTTTTCATTCTTTTTTCTTTATTCTGCTCTGCAGTAGTTATTTCCACTATTTATCTTCCAGGTCAATTATCCGTTGTTCTGCCTCAGTTATTCTGCTATTGATTCCTTCTAGAGAATTTTTCATTTCATTTATTGTGTTGTTCATAATTGTTTATTTGCTCTTTAGTTCTTCTAGGTCCTCGTTAAACACTTCTTGTATTTTCTCCATTTTATTTCCAAGATTTTGGATCATCTTTACTATCATTATTCTGAATTCTTTTTCAGGTAGACTGCCTATTTCCTCTTCATTTGTTTGGTCTGGTGGGTTTTTACCTTGCTCCTTCATCTGCTGTGTGTTTCTCTGTCTTCTCAGTTTGCTTAACGTACTGTGTTTGGGGTCTCCTTTTCGCAGGCTGCTCTGCTGTGTGTTTTTCTGTCTTCTCATTTTGCTTAACTTACTGTGTTTGGGGTCTCCTTTTCGCAGGCTGCAGGTTCATAGTTCCCGTTGTTTCTGGTGTCTTCCCCCAGTGGGTAAGCCTGGTTCAGTGGCTTGTGTAGGCTTCCTGGTGGAGGAGACTGGTGCCTGTGTTCTGGTGGATGAGGCTGGATGTTGTCTTTCTGGTGGGCAGGACCAGTGTGTTTTGGGGTGTCTGTGGCCTTATTATGATTTTAGGCAGCCTCTCTGCTAATGGGTGGGGTTGTGTTCCTGTCTTGCTAGTTGTTTGGCCTAGGGTGTTCAGCACTGGAGCTTGCTGGTCTTCGAGTCGAGCTGGGTTTTAATATTGAGACGGAGATATCTGGGAGATCTCTCGCCAATTAATATTACATGGGGCGAGGAGGTCTCTGGTAGTCCAACGTCCTGAACTCGGTTCTCCCACCTCAGAGGCTCAGGCCTGACATCCGGCCAGAGCACCAAGACCCTGTCACCCGCACGGCTCAGAAGAAAAGGGAGAATAAAAAGAAAGAAAGAAAACAAAAAATAAAATAAACTTATTAAAATTTTAAAAATTTTTAATATTTTTAAAATAAAGAGTAATAAAAAAAAAGAAGAGAGCAACCAAACCAATAAACATATCCAGCAATGATAACAAGTGCTAAAAACTAAACTAAGATAAACATAAAAATCAGTAACTAGTCTGTTGCATACAGCAAACCCCAAGTCTACAGTTGCTCCCAAAGTCCACCACCACAATTTTGGGATGATTTGTTGTCTATTCAGGTATTCCACCGATGCAGGGTACATCAAGTTGATTGTGGAGATTTAATCCTCTGCTCCTGAGGCTGGTGGGAGAAATTTCCCTTTCTCTTCCTTGTTCGCACAGCTCCCGGGGTTCACCTTTGGATCTGGCCCCGCCTCTGTGTGTAGGTCACCTGAGGGCGTCTGTTCTTCCCTCAGACAGGACAGAGTTAAAGTAGCAGCTGATTCGGGGGCTCTGGCCCACTCAGGCCAGGGGGAGGGAGGGGTACGGAATGCGGGGCGAGCCTGTGGTGGCAGAGGCTGGTGTGACGTTGCAACAGCCTAAGGCACACCATGTGTTCTCCCGGGAAAGT
This sequence comes from Physeter macrocephalus, assembly GCF_002837175.3. Classification (NCBI taxonomy): domain Eukaryota; kingdom Metazoa; phylum Chordata; class Mammalia; order Artiodactyla; family Physeteridae; genus Physeter; species Physeter macrocephalus. The sequence goes on along the minus strand of NC_041221.1, from coordinate 148,468,266 downwards.
TGTCCCTGGATCACGGGACCCTGGCAGTGGCGGGCTGCACAGGCTCCTGGGAAGGGAGGTGTGGATAGTGACCTGTGCTTGCACACAGGCTTCTTGGTGGCTGCAGCAGCAGCCTTAGCATCTCATGCCTGTCTCTGGTGTTCGTGCTGATAGCCATGGCTCGCGCCAGTCTCTGGAGCTCGTTTAGGCAGTGCTCTGGATCCCCTCTCCTCACGCACCTTGAAACAATGGTCTCTTGCCTCTTAGGCAGGTCCAGACTTTTTCCCGTACTCCCTCCTGGCTAGCTGTGGTGCACTAGCCCCTTCAGGCTGTGTTCAGGCAGCCAACCCCAGTCCTCTCCCTGGGATCCGAACTTCGAAGCCCGAGCCTCAGCTCCCAGCCCCCACCCGCCCCAGCAGGTGAGCGGACAAGCCTCTCGGGCTGGTGAGTGCTGGTCGGCACCGATCGTCTGTGCGAAATCTCTCTGCTTTGCCCTCTGCACCCCTGTTGCTGCGCTCTCCTCTGTGGCGCTGAAGCTTCCACCCTTCTCCCCTGCCCCCCCACCGCCACCATCTCCTCCAGTGAAGGGGCTTCCTAGTGTGTGGAAACCTTTCCTCCTTCACAGCTCGATCCCAGAGGTGCAGGTCCCGTCCCTATTCTTTTTTCTCGTTTTTTCTTTTTTCTTTTGCCCTACCCAGGTACGTCGGGGGTTTCTTGCCTTCTGGGAAGTCTGAGGTCTTCTGCCGGCATTCAGTAGGTGTTCTGCAGGAGTTATTCCACATGTAGATGTATTTTTCATGTATCTGGGGGGAGGAAGGTGATCTCCACGTTTTACTCCTCTGCCATCTTGAAGGTCCTGAGCCCTCCCATATACTTTAAATCATCTTTAGATTACTTATGATACCTAATACAACATAAATGCTATGTAAATATTTGCTGGCCCATGTCAAATTCAAGTTTTGCTTTTTGGAACTTGCTGGAATTTAAAAAAAAATTGTTTTCAATCCAGTTGGTTGAATCCACAGATGTGGAACCCGTGGATATGGGGGGCCAACAGTATACACCTAACATATAATCCAGCCATTCCACTCTTACAGATTTACCTAAGAGAAATAAAAGCATATGCCTATAGAAAGACTTGAACATCAATGTTCACAAAAACTTTATACTAGCCCCAAAGTGGAAATAACCCAAATATCCACAAAGTAAATGGATAAATAAACAGTGGCATATCCATACAAAGGAATATCACCAACCAATAAGAAGGAACAAACTATTATATATGCTACAACAAGGATGAATCTCAAAATAACTATGCTGAGTGAAAGAAGTCAGCTTAAGAAAAAAAAGTATACACTGTATGACTCCATTTGTGTAAAATTCTATAAAATACAAATTAGCCTATAGTGATAGAAAGTAGATCAGTGGTTGCCTGGGGAACAGAGGAGAATGGAAAGGACAGGATGGAAGGGTTACAAGCATAAAGGGACATAGGAAACTTTGGGGGATGATGGATATGTTCATCATCTTGATGTGGTGATGGTTTCACGAGTATATACACAGGTCAAAACTTACCAAATTATACACTTTAAACATGTGCAATTTACTCTATGCCAATTATACCTCAATAAAGCTGTTTCTAAAAATCTACATCATAGTGAAACTGCAGAACATCAAAAAGAGACAAAATCTTAAAAGTAGCCAGAGAAAAGATAGATTAAATGTAAAGGAATAATCATTATATTGAAACAGGAGGGAAGGGGGCAGGGCACAACCTTTAACAGAATGATATAGCCACAGTACACAATGAAAACGAGGGAGAACCAACTGGGTCCAAGATAGCCATGAATCTTCTGCCATCTTGGACCCAGGTGGTTCTCACTAGTTTTCACTGTGTACTATGGCTATATCATTCTTTTAAAGGTTGTGCCCTGCCCCCTTCCCTCCTGTTTCAATATGACCCCTGACTTCTCAACAGTTGTAACAGAATCCAGAAGTCAGTAGAATAATGTATTGAATATATAACGGTAAACAACTGTCAAACTAGAAATGTATACCCAGCAAGGACAGGCGCAAAATTAAGAAGTTCTCAAGCAAAACCTAGAGTTTGCTATCAAGAGACCCTCACTCAAAGAAATTTAAAAGAATATGCTTCAGGTACAAGGAAAGTGATTCCATTTGGAAGGTTTGCGTGAAACCGTAAGAGTACAGTCTTATGGAATTAAAAATAATAACTAAGATACATGACAACAATAGCTTGTAAGTCAGAAGAGGGGGTGATCAAAGCTGAGGGGTTCACTAAGATCCTTGTATCGGCTGGAAGAAGAGTAAGTATATTGATTAATTTTAGACTCAAAATACAGGTTAAAATTTCTGGTTTACTACTCAAAGTGTAGAAACAGAATACTGAACTTTCTTAGTTGAAGAGAAGAAAAAAGTAAAATGAGAAAAAAATCCAAAAGAAGGCAAGAAAGGGCAGGGGGAAAAAAAAAATGAAAAGGTGAGACAATAAGAAAGCCCAGAAGAAGATGGCAGTAATAATTCTCCACTAAAATGTGAACTTCTTGTGGACAGAGGCTGTGCTATGTTACCCACTGTATCTTCAGCACCTATCATAGTGTCTGGCTCATATTAGACACTTTGATAAATATCAAATGACTGAGAGTTTGCCGAATGAGTAAATGTTTGGATGAACGGATGGTTGTGGTATAATAAGAAACATATTTGGTCTTTGTCTCAGGTTCCTGGCACAAAGCTCCTAAAACCCTTGGAATTTCCAGAGTCATAGGAGTGTCCTCTGTCATTCATAAGAAGCCCTTTTGAGTATACTTGAGCTTATGCTAATGAGTTTGCTTAGGGTGGGACCCCCCCAGGTAGCTGTGGGATGGGACTGATCACTAGAAAGACCACCCACAGACCTCTGGGAAGGGGAAAGGGGATGCTGCAGATTAATGTCTATAAAAACTCTTGAATAAGGAGATTTGATGAGCTTCTGGGGGTTGGTAAACATGAGAGGAGGGTGGCACACCCTGGTTCCTCTCAGGACCCTTCCGGACCTCACCCTTCATCTGGGTGTTCATCTGTACCCTTTATAATATCCTTTATGATCAACTGGTAAACATAAGTAAACGCTTCTCTGAGTTCTGTGAGCTGCTCTAGCAAATTAACTGAACCCGAGGAAGGGGTCGTGGGAATCTCTGATTTACAGCTAGATAGTCAGAAGCACAGGTGACAACCTGGACTTGTAACTGGCATCTGAAGTGGGGTAGTCTTGTGGGACTGAGCCCTTTAACCTGTGGCATCTGACACTAACTCTAGGTAGAAAAGTGTCAGAATTGAGTTAAATTTGTAGGACACTCAGTGCCACTAAGAATTGGAGAATTGCTTGGTGGTGTTGGACAAAACACATCAGAATGGTAAATGAATGAATATGGTTAAATGAATGAATACAGAAATGTATGAATAATATAAAGCTTCATTTTGGCCAGAAGTTTCAGCCTTCTCCAGGCACCCAGGCACCACTCCATTTATCAGAATTAGCCAACAAATTACTTACAGGACAAATGGAGTTTCTCTCTTTTCCCTGGCCTCTGTCTGGGAGCAATGAAGTATGCAAGATACAGATGGACAAAGAAGGAGGAGGCAGCAAGGGACTGGGACAAATTAATCCCAGATTACAGAAAAGTTGATAGAATAAAAATCACGGGGCTTCCCTGGTGGTGCAGTGGTTAAGAATCTGCCTGCCAATGCAGGGGACACAGGTTCGAGCCCTGGTCTAGGAAGATCCCACATGCTACAGAGCAACTAAGCCCATGCGCCACAACTACTAAGCTTGTGCTCTAGAGCCTGCGAGCCACAACTACTGAGCCCGCATGCCACAACTACTGAAGCAAGTACGCCCAGAGCCTGTGCTCCGCAACAAGAGAAGCCACCGCAATGAGAAGCCCAAGCACCGCAACAAAGAGTGGCCCCCACTCTCCGCAACTAGAGAAAGCCCGCGTGCAGCAACGAGGACCCAATGAAACCAAGAATAAATAATTATTTAATTAATTTTTAAAAAATAGAAGCCACCGCAATGAGAAGCCCAAGCACCGCAACAAAGAGTGGCCCCCACTCTCCGCAACTAGAGAAAGCCCGCGTGCAGCAACGAGGACCCAATGAAACCAAGAATAATTAATTAATTAATTAATTTTTTAAAAATTCATGTATGGATGGGAGATAGCTTCCAGTTTTGAATTATGTAATTATCCCTTCCTGTCCATTTCTATGGCTAATGCCCTAGTTGGGGCCCTCAATACCTACAGTAGGGACCACAAGGTCCTCAACTGCTTTCTGTCCCTCTTCTACATCCTTGTCCATCTAGACTTCATCCCATCATGATACACAGCCACCATGAAATCACTACCCACCCACACTCCTGCTCAAATGATTCAATGGATCACAACTGCCTTCCAGAATCAAATTCATACATCTTAGCCTGATTTTCAAGGCCTTTTAAGAACTGATTTTCATCACCCTTTCTCTCACCATTCTCCTTGAAGAATATTAGGCTTTAATCAATAGATCCCATGACCATTACACTGTTCCCTTCAAGCATTCCCCTTCTGCCACCTTTGTTACTGAGGCTGGGTACATTCTTCAAGGCCCAAACCAAATGTTAACTCTTCCATGGTGCTTCCTGGTACAGAGCCAAAAATAAATTTTTTCACTTCTTACTCTATAACACCCTGTTTACAACACTCTTATGATTCTTAACACATCCTATCTTACGCTCTATTTGGGAGGCAATTTAGCCTAAAGGTTAGGTACAAGGACTTTGGAGTCAGACAGACTTGGAATTGAATCCAGGTCTGCCATATCTTAGCTGTATGAACTAAGGAAGTTACTTAACTTTTCTAAGCCTCAGTTTCTTCATCTGCAAAGTGGGGAAAATCTGTATCAGAGGACTATTCTGAAGATTGAATGAGATCATGCCAGTAAAGCCATAGCTTATAACAATAATTATTATCAGAATACATGTGTCATACCCCCTCTGCCATGGATGTGAGTCTCCTGAGTATCCATCCATGTTTGATGATGTTTCTACCTTTTCTTTCTATCTCCTCTAGTATCTAGTATGGTGGTTTTTTTTTCAAATTATGCAAAATAATTTCCAAATCAAGAATTAATGTGATATTAAATATGCTTTCATTCATGTTGGTACCACATTAAGATTCTACAGAATTCTTAAGGTTTGTCACATTTGTTAAATATTCAATGTCTTTCTTATCCCTGGAAACCCCATATGCTCCAGATTTTACTAGATGATACTGACACCTTTTTAGGAAAACAAAAAGGCACAGTCATGGGCTGGGAAAATATATTCACAAAACATATATCAGACAAGAGACTTGTATTACAGAATATATATTAAAAAACTCTTAAAACTCAATAGGACAACCCAATTAACAATCAACAAAAGATTTTAATAGACATTTCACAAAAGATACAAAATGGCCAATAAACACATGAAGAGATGCTCTTCATGAGAGCATGTAAATTACATGTGAGAAATGTAAATTTCATTTCTTCACACCCATAAGGACAGCTGAAATTGAAGACTGACCATTCCAAGTGCCATCAAGGATGGGGAGCAACAAGAACTCTATCATACAGTGATGGTGGGAATGCAAAATGGGACAACTACTTTGGAAAACAATTTGGTAGTTTTTTAACAAATTAAACACACACCTACCATACCACCCAGCCATTCTAATGTTTTGTAGGTATTTTCTCAAGAAAACAAAAATATATATCCACACAGACTAGCGCACAAATGTTCAAAAGAGTTAGATTTGTAACAGCCAAAAGCTAGAAACACCTCAAATGTCTCTCAACAGGTGAATGGGATGAATCTCGGTATCATCATGCTTAGTAAAAAAAAAAAAAAAAAAGGAGGCAAAAAGGAATACAAATTGTATAAGTCCTTCTATATAAATTTCTAGAAAATGCAAGCTCATCTAGAGAAACAGAAAGCAAGTCAGTGATTGTGTGGAGACACAGGGAGAGATAGGTTACAAAGAGGCACAAAGAACCTTTTGGGGGATGATAGGAATGTTTATTATGACTGTGATGATCTTTTCACAGGTTTATATATATGTTAAAACTGATCAAGTTACACACTTTTAAAGTGTGCAGTTTACTGTACTTCAAATATACCTCAACAAAGCTGTATGAAAAAAAAGTACTGATACTTTAAAAACAAAAACTTAACAACAACAAAATAAAGCAAGTGAGCCATTCACGGGCGAAGGGAGCAAAGCCTGAAGTTGGTCTGAAAGCTGCTCCTGAAAGTGCTGTCTCAGCATAAAATAGAGGCAGGAAGCGAGGCAGACAGGCCTCGAATTGCAGTGGGGAGCACCATAAATGTGGTTTGGATATGACTGGCTCTTTGAGGCTGGCTTCGTGGCAAAGCTAGTTTATTCAGTGCCCAAGTCCCTGGCAGTCCAGTACTTCGAGCCTGAGACAGATGTCAGGTTGCATTCCTGTGGGCTTTCTTCTTTTCCTGCACGCGTTTCAGAAGAGACTTCTGAGTGCCCTGACGCCTTCACCCAAAAGCAGAGTTATAATGGAGATTTCAGGCATGGCTGGAGGCCTAAAGACACAGATCCTTGGGGGACAGGAGAGGTCGAGTTTTCACGTGGCTCCAGGCACGGACGTGCAGACTGAGCACAGCACAGCCCCAGGGGGCGCCATTCATAGTCCCTGTGAAGCTGGTGGTGCCTCTGGAGGGTGCAGGACCGGGAAGGAAAGTGGCCCTGGGAGGCTGGATTCCCTGCTCCAGCCCTACCCCCAGGAAGCATTTGCCTTCCTAGTGCTCTCTTCATCGAACATTATTTTAAGAGAAAAGCTTAAAAGTGAAATGTCAGTAGAATAGGCAAGTCAGGAAACTGCACTCGTGACCATGCCCATCCACCCTGCTTCGCCCAGTTCTAGCCCTCAACTGTTATTACCCTGCACTGGTCTCTCTGGAAGCCCCTGAACCTCCAGGTGTCCTGTTTCCCCATCTGCTGGAAGCAGAGATAATCCTTACCCCACCCCACCCCCACTCAGTTCACACCCATCCGCCCCCCAAAGTCTGAAGCGCACATAACCCTGAGAATCCTGGAACTGAGGGGTCAAACTGGCAGACCACAGCTGAGACCCAGCAGGCACAGATGGCTTTATTTGGCTCGCGCAATATTTAAAACGCAAAGTCCACCTAAAAAAAAATCCAGAAGTCTGTCTTGTCTTGAAAAACCGGAAGAACAGGCGCCACATTCCCAAGCCATCAGGTGCAGCTGAGGAATGAACAACCGTCTCACTTGCCCACAGCCTCCATCAGAGAACCCTTCCCTCACTGAGCTCCCTGGGTGGCCTGGGTGCCTTTGGGTCTGCTCTCCAGTCAGCAAGAAGGGGACTTGCACTTCATCTAGTCCGGACCAGCTCTCACCCAAGATATCCTGTGACAGGCCCGCAAGACGGCCCCAGCCTGGAACATCTCTCTTGATGAGAAAACTCATTACCTTTGAGGACACTCACTGGCAGGATCCCACTGCTGGAAAGTTCTTCCCTGTCCTCCAGCGGAAGGCCTTTCCCACCCTCAGGTCCAGGTTCTCCTTGCCTTTGTGCCCTCTCCCTGCCATCCCAGCACTTCAGGCATTTGCAGCCTCTGGTTCTTCTACGAAAACCTGAACATCCAGTTTCTTCAGTCCTTCCTCACTCCCTGGCATCCCCAGGGCTTTCCTCTGAACACGTTCCACTTTATCTGTCCCATGTGGAGCTGGTGGAGCCTTCCTCCCCATTTTGTCATAATGAGCTGGTGGAATGAATTACAAACACATGTTGCTACATGGCTTCTGTCTAGCGAGCTTTAAGAGAGGCAGCCTCACTGGGTACTATAAGCAACAGTAAATATGTCCTCTCAGTTTACTCGCAGCATCCCCATATGGATAAAAATAGACCTCGTGGCACCAGGCAGGATAATTCATACTCTCTACAAATCATCTCTGAAATGGAAAAATGAAACATCAGGGATTTCCTACGTTTTAAAAAATCACATACATCTCGGACTGAAAGTAATTGTTTCTAATTTTAAAAATAAGTAGCCCATATTCTGAGGTAGGTACTTTTTATGGAAAGGAAATAAAAACATGCCAAGGCTTCCTAGTTCAGATCTAAGGTTAGAACAGGGACAAAAGACAAAATTCTCTCTCCTGTGTTTCCCATGGCTTTCTTGAAGATCAACATTTTGGGAGTGAAAAAAGTGTTGGACCCTTACTTTATCTCACAAAAATGTGTGTGTGAAAGAGAGAGAGAGAGAGAGAGAGAGAGAGAGGGAGGGATGGGGTGGGAACTGAGATCTTGCAGAAGTCACTTACTATCTATCTCGGGACCTCACTTTCCTGTCTTGTAAAATGCAAGACTTGGACCAGATCGCTGAGAGGACCTCAAATCGGCATCAGAACCACCTGCGTGTATGCTTTTTGTTAAACGCGCAGATTCCTGGCACACCCACAGGAACCTGCATCCATGCTGGGGTGGGGTCAGGAAGCTGGCATCTGAGAAGTGCCCAGGTGATGGTGTACCCCCAGGTTTCTCATTCAGTGGTCACATTCTAAGTCCACTCTTCACTCTGTTATTTGGTACGCACTCTGTGGCAGGAGGCATGCTAGGGGCCCCGGGTTATGACAGTCCACAAGTCATACGGGCACAGTTCTCAAGGAACTCCTGCACCGGTAGGGGGTAGGCAAGGTGAGAGGAAACTGCCAAGGAAAGGAACTGTCCTGGGACACGGATGGGGCCATGACTTCCCCAAGCACAGGGTGCCAGGGGAACCCACCCAGACTGAGGCAAGGCAGGGTGGTCAGGGAAGGCTTGCTGGCGGAGGAGACGTCTCAGCGGAGACCCGAAGCATGTGGAGGACCAAGCCAGGGGAATTCCCACTGGGCAGCATGTCCGAGGCCTGTGGACCAGGTGCGGAATGTGTGTCTGGGGATGGTGGGTGGGCTACGCTGGACCCAAGGGAGTTGGAGGGGGAGCAGGAGATGGTGACTGGAGAAGTTGACAGGGCCAGGTCATGCGGAACCTGGGCTACCACACCAAGAACTCAAGATTTTGTCCTAAAGGCTGTGGGAAGCCATGGGAGGGCTCTGAGCAGGGTAGGAACATGACCAGACTTGTACATCATCAGAAAGATCACGCTGGCTGCTGTGTGTAGAATACAATGCAGGAAGAAAGAAGAAGAGGCTGGAATAAATAAGGCTTCTGTTCATGGTTATAAAGGCTCAGTGCCAGAGGTGGCCAGAGAAGTGAATGTCGTAACAGTTGGGGGCCAGCACTCTTCGGAAAAATCCCAGGCTTTAGCTTCTTATCCCAGGTCCCGCTAGTATGATCATTCTTCCTTGTTGGAGAAACTTAGGGCTGGGAGAACAGTACCCTCTCTACACACCCACCTGCCTAATTCTGTCTGGGCTGCTTGCTTCTCTCAGGCTCAGAAAGAGAGATGGAACCTACCAGCTGGTCTCATCAAAGAAGCAAAAGCAAGAAGGTTCCAGAAATGGCTCAGAAGAGAAACATCCCTGATTCAAATAAATACAATCCCAATAATAATTTACTTGTGCCCAGCACTCTACAGTTTATAATACTTTTGATCACCCTACCTTTTTGGAGGCTCCCAGCACTCCGAGAAAAAACAGGTACTCCCATTTTACAGAGGAGTAAACCGAGGCCTGGAGGGCTTTGAGCGACTAGTGCAAGGTCACAGAGACAGCTGGAAAAAGAGCAGAGGCTAGAAATTCATCCCACGGCTCTTTAGTGCTATTGATCCTTGAGCCTACAGGGACTGTAATTAATTAAAATGTCTCTCTTCAGCACTGGAGACAGAGAACTGGAGAATTCAATGAAAATGATTTGCCCAGGGTGGAAGTGTTTTATCTTGAAGTCCTGGGAGGGCTTTTGAAATGAGAGAGGGACCTACAAGGTGGGGAGGGAGAAGATGCCAAGAGCACGTTAAGAAATGGCATCGCTGGCTGCAAAACGCCCGCTCCAAGAAGACTAAATGTGCAGCCCTGGCCCTTCTCTGCTCTTGGGACTGGGACAGTCCTGCTCCTGATCAAATGGGAGGGGCCGGGGAAAGGGAGTTGCAGGAGGAGTAAAGGGGACAAATCCCATGGAATGCTTCCCTTTCTTCTACCCTCACCCCAACATTTCTATCCAGGGCTAGACAGGTAAATTAACACTGTACAGTTTATTTGTAGAAAGGAAAACAGGCTCCAAACGCCAACTATCGCCAAAGCTATTTTTGAGCCCTTACAAACTGCCAGGCACAGCCCTGTTTATATAGTCTCACAATGAATCTTTAGCGTGAGTCTATGACGTTGGTAACTATTATCTCCATTTTACAGGCGGGAAAATTGAGGCTCAAAAAGGTCAGGCATCTTCCTTGCGGCTCCACACAACTATAAAAAATGACAAGCCAAGCCAAGGTTCAAATCCAGGTTTTTGTGACTGCTGAGCCTGTGTTTCGCTTGAGGAGGGGGTGATATCTGAGGGAGAGGTCCCCTAACCAGGTTTGTTTTGATGACGGGGCGGGGGAAATGCGCTGACTCTGTGTGGGGGGGAACTTTCACTGATTTCATCTCATTTAGAAGGCAAGCTGGAACTCTCTCCATCTCCTTTCTCTTCTACCTGTTTTCTTGGTATAAGAAAGGGAGGGGACAGATATGCCAGCAGACAGGACTGGGGTGCCGAAGGGTTAAAGAGCACAGATACCAGCTCCACGGGGAAGAGGCAGCAGAACCTCCAATCCCCTCAGCCCTCAGTGCCCCCTACCACCACTGCCCCCCTGCCCCTGACACACACCCTGTGAGTAGGAAGGGTGGGGTGGTATCCTCATTTTCCACAGGGGTCACAGAACATACAAGTCTTGGGCTCTATCACCATCACTGGGATGGAGAACGGGACTTGAGGCTGGGCCACTGTAGTTCACAAAGGTTGGGAAGGAGAGGAGTGGGGGCAGGGAGGTCTGCCAGACAGACCAAAAGGGTGGAAAAGCGACCCAGTGAAAGGAGGAAGAGGTAGGAAATTGGGGTTGCTCAGCCTCCAGGAGGCCTAGGGGTGATCTATTTATCATCCTAGGTGCTCCATGGCTGCTGGAGTGACTTTTATGGGCAAACTGCCCAACAGGCCTCTGAGTACATGGGAAAGAAACTAAATAAGAGGTAGAAGGTTTTGCCCTTATAATTAAAGCATGACCACCTGGTGCTGGGCAGAGGAAAGAATTTCTCACGCATGAGGACAGGAGAGGGGAATTTTTCTCTTTCAGACGTCAACAAAATTTAGAAGGGGAAAATCTGCCAGGGTCTACTCAGAAGTAAAAAGCAGTTGCCTGGACATGAACATGAAAATATGAATGTAGCTGCCAACAGGCAGGCCTTCTAATACAAATATCATGTTGTTATCCAACCTACCTGGGACATAATTTAATAAGCAAGTGATGATGGACATCCCAAACTACACTGAGGGATGCCAGTTCTATGTTCTTTGAAAGGGTGGTAGGTTTTCAATGAGTAATGTCTTTCATTACTAAGCCTAGGAAGTTACATTTTATTATCATAAATTTAAAAATTTCAAATTAATAACATTTCCTTACTGTGAAGTTAACCAATGAGGACAAATGAGGTTGTTTTGATCAATATAAATAATCTGACCTCAGGAGTTAGAGACAACAGCTTGCAGCTTACACCTGCCTCAAAGTACCGTTTCTCTATTTTGCTTTAGTTGCCCAATGTTGAGAAAACTTTTCTGATGTAATGGACAGTAGATGCATTTTTTTAAAATGCAACCTGCCCTGTAACATCAGGATTCTCTTCAATCAAACAGATGTGGAAGAATAAGCTGGTAATCTTCGACATGCAAAAATGTAGTATAAAACACAGATGAGAGACTTCCCTGGTGGTACAGTGGTTAAGAATCCACCTGCCAATGCAGGGGACACGGGTTCGAGCCCTGGTCCGGGAAGATCCCACATGCTGCGGAGCAACTAAGCCCATGCGCCACAACTACTGAGCCTGTGCTCTAGAGCCCACGAGCCACAACTACTGAGCCCACATGCCACAACTACTGAAGCCCATGTGCCTAGAGCCAGCACTCCACAACAAGAGAAGCCACTGCAATGAGAAGCCTGCGCATCACAACAGAGGAGCCCCCGCTCGCCACAACTAGAGAAAGCCCGCACAAAGCAACGAAGACCCAACGCAGCCGAAAAAAAAAAAACAAAAAACTACAGATGAGTGGTTTTATTTTTTTTTTCCTTATTATTACAGCTTTAAAAAGAATTAACACAATTTGAAACAATGTTTACAGAATCCGAAGCACCCACTTGGACTTGCACAGTTTGTGAAGTGCTGGCTGGGATGATGTCTGAGATCCTCCCAGCTCTGGCCCTTGCCTCCTCCCCATTACATCCTAAACTGAAAAGTCTGAGAACCCCAGTGGCAGAAGCAGGCCTGAAGCAAAGGGGCTTTACACCAAGTGCTCCCTGCTTTCCCATTTCAGAGGGGAAAGAGAAGAGGGGAAGGAGAGAAGGTAACGATTACTGCCACAGACTGGACTTCTCAGATAAATCTGTATCTACCTAGAGCCAGAAAAACCACCAGCTGAAAAAGAGAAAGGGATTCAGAGCACAGAGAGAGGGCCCTGTCCGGTCCTCCCTCTGCTGCAAGGTCACAACCTTAGTCCTGATAACTCAGTAGCTTCTGGTAAAAAGAATTCCAGATCCCCCCCCGCCCCGCCCAAACAAGCAATTCAAATACTCCGGAGAGTGGTGACTATACCTCCAGCAGCTGTGTGTACAGACAGCAGATCTGCATAATGCACGCCACGGCACACTCATTCATTTTTAACCGTGACATTATTCTTTTGCTGTCTATTTTAGGGAAAAGAAAAATCACTGGTATATCCTGTATCTAGAAGAACGAAAGGGCTGGGATGATGAAGAGAAAGAAGAAAAGGGAGAGGTGGTGACCTCCACATCCCTGGAGCTATTCAAGCCAAGACTAGACGACTACCTTTGAAGGCTGCTTGCAGCAAGGACTCCTCCCTGGGGTGAGACGTCATACTAAATGATTCCTAAGGTTCCCTTCCAACTCAAAGTCTGTTTCTAAAAATAAAAGTAACCCTTAAAAAAATTTTTTTTCATCACATGAGTTAGACGTCTACACAACCCTAACTCTACCAACTACAGTATAATGGCATTTACCACGCATTTTTCCCACATGTATTTTCTCAGGTAATCATGGCCACGGTCCCGAGACACAGCGAATGCTGTCATTATCCCCATTTTAGAGGTGGGACGGGGCTCTGAGTTTAAGTAATTGCTCTGCGGTCAGACAGCGGGAGAGCAGAAATCGCTGACAGCCCCAGGCTCCTCGCTGACATTTCTCCTCCTCCTCCTCCTCCTCTTCCCTCAGCCTCTCCCCTTTTCGTCTCATGGTTGGTACAGTTTAACAGGGAGAAAATGGAGGAGAGACATTGAGAAGGAGCCTCCAGTACAGGTAACTGCCTGACGCCCCTCCCATCACTTTGTGCCACCAGATGATTCAGAGGAGACTCACTCAGAACCTCGGCAGGTAATGAATATATTGAGATGTGCAATAATCTTTCTAAAAATTGGTGCATGCACATCCGAATTTTAAAAAGAGAAAATTAGTCCCTTTTTTTAAGGTGACAAAAAAGGAAGCGTTTCAGTCTAAAGTGAGAAAATGAAAGGAGGAAGACTTTTTTTCAAAGTAGGTTCTGCCGTTCTCACAGGGGCGGGGGGCGGGGGGTGTGAGTGCACACTGCTTCTGAGTCACAGTGAATGGAGCATTGGGATAAATTCCATAACGAACAGGCACAGAAGACAAATGCCAATTCATTAAAGAAGAAAAAAGATTAATTCTAAAAGATAAGTCCCCTAGGTTGGGTATCGGGTTTGAACTTTCAAAAAGAGAACCACCTGGTTCTTGATTTTGTTTGGAGGCTGTTTTGATTCTCAGAATTAAGATTGAAATTGATTTTTCTCTGGAATGTTTTAGCAAAGAGGGTGTGCCTGGCTGGGGGGCGGGGGTGGGAAGTAACTCCCATCAAACAGCCTTTCTGGATTCCAAGAGCTTAAAGCAGCCACAAGTCCTCAAACGGCTGGAAGAGAATGAAGAGTCCCACAGCCTAGCACCTGAGTTTTATGGGTTTCAAAACACCCTCTCCATCTTCTTGCTGATGGAGAACGCTGAAGAGGAGGGGTTGCCAAGCCCTTCCAGTAAGAGGCCCTTGGAGCCCAGAAAGGTTCAACAATTGGCTCAAGGACACACAGCACAGACTTATATGCTGACCTATATCCAATACGGTGCTCACTGCTTCCCAACAGGGAAAGCACTTCCAAAGAAAGTCGCCAACTCAAGTTCAGCTTCCTAAAACCCAGCTTGGCCACTACCTGGCCCTCCTCCTACATAGAGGAGGGAACAGGCGTGTATCCCTCTCGAAGCATTCACTCTCTCATGGAAATAAAGCAGAAACTGGAAATGGCAGAATCAGTCACTTAAGCCCTGGTGGCATGTTCAGCCTGGACGAGTTGTTTTTCCATTCAAATTCATGATCTCTGCACATGAAGAGTGGGCGGCGGTACTCACCACTTGCGTCTCTCATCTCAACCCTTTATAACAAACTAATGGGAAGAACTTGAGGACAGCATAGCTGTGTGTTTGACTCCGAGCTGATAATGACAGCAGTGGTAGCTAATGCCTACCCCATGCCAGGCCCTGCGCGGAGAACATTAAATAGTTGTATATGCATTCTACAGATGAGGTAACTGAGACACAGAAAGGTTAAAGTCGCTTGCTTGAGGCTCTGAAAGTTTAAAGTAGGGGAGCTGGAATTTAAACCTACAGGGACAGGCTCCCCTGGTGGCGCAGTGGTTAAGAATCCGCCTGCCAATGCAGGGGACATGGGTTCGAGCCCTGGTCCTGGAAGATACCACATGCCGCAGATCAACTAAGCTCGTGTGCCACAACTACTGAGCCTGTGCTCTAGAGCCTGCGAGCTACAACTCCTGAGCCCACGTGCCACAACTACTGAAGCCCGTGCGCCTAGAGCCTGTGCTCCGCAACAAGAGAAGCCACCGCAATGAGAAGCCCGCACACTGCAACGAAGAGTAGCCCCAGCTGGCCACAACTAGAGAAAGCCTGCGCGCAGCAACGAAGACCCAATGCAGCCAAAAATAAGTAAATAAAATAAATTAAAAATAAATAAACCTACAGGGCCTGTGGTCTTAACCCCCTGCCGCTTAACAGCTGTGTGATCTTGCATAAGTTACTTACTCTAAACCATATCCTTGTCATCTGTAAAATGGGGGTTATAACAGTGACACCATAAGGCAGTTCAAAGCAATAAACGAGGTAACATAAATGAAGCACCTGGCATCAGGACTGCCTAATTTCACAATTCTATGGAATGCTGTTCACAAATGGAGATGTGCTATAAGGCAGTCCTGCTTGGCACAGTGCCTGTCACGGGGAAAGCACCAAATGCTACCATCAGTATTCATTATCACATACAATGGTGCCAACAATCATGGTCAAAAACCTAGGGAGTTACTGCTCACCCGTGAAGGCCCAGCCCAGGTGTCACCTGCTCCAAAGAGCTCTCCTTTGCTATCCATTCTTATTTGGTTTGCCGTGGATAGTTTGGTTCTTATGACCAGTTTCAGAGCATGTCTTACTTCCCTAAACAGATGTAAACTTCTAGAGGACAGACGTTGATCCATGCCTTGGATCCCTTCAACCACCTACAGTGCCAAGCACACAGTAGGGCCTTCAGGAACTGTATGATGGTTTCCTTCAAAAGGTGGGGTCTAATTCTTCTCTCTTTGCATGTAGGCCGAACTTAGTGACTCGCTTCTAACTAACAGAATAAAGTGTCAGTGACAACGTGCGACTTCAGAGACTAGGTCATAGAAGTTTGTGGCTTCCTGCTTGCTCCCTCTCTCAGATCACCTGCTCTGGGGGAAGCTAGCTGCCATGCAATAAGGACACCCAAGCTTCCTTATGGAGAGGTCCAGGAGTTGAGGAACTGAGGCCTCCCACCAACAGCCAGGTGAGTGAGCCACCTTAGGAGCAGACTCCTTGGGCCCAGTCAAGATTTCAGGAGACTGCAGCCATCACCTTGATTGCAATCTCGTGAGAGACTGACCATAAGCCAGAGCCACCCAGCTAAGCCCAAATTCCTGACCCACAGAAGCTGTGAGGTAATCAATATTGTGTTAAGCCACCACAACTTGGGATAATTTGTTATATGGTAATATAAAACCAAAACAGGAACCACATGGTGAGTTTAACAGCAGGCGGACAACAGGAAAGTCACAGTTTTAGGGTAGAAGGAGTAATCCTCATACTTGGATGAGAGCTTCACTGTTATTAAACAAAAAGAGAAATCAGATAGGAGACCCAGGTAGGCAGGTTTTTGTTCAGTAATCACCACAGGGAAGTAGAGGGGGTAGGTGTGTAAGACTCAAAGTAAGGCTGGCTGACCAGCTGAGCACTTCACTCCCTCAGGCTGACCAGATGAGGGCTCCGGCTCCATCCCCGCCTGGTCCTTCCCCAGCCCCAGGGCACATTCCAGCTACATAGCCCTCCTCAAAGTTCCCCCAAAGGGATCAAGCCCCTCTTCCTGCCCTCTTGCCTTCCCACCTGGGGGGTGGGGGGGGAAACGTGTGCTCCTACTAGCATCCATTTCCCCTTTTATTCATTTATTTCTATTCACCAATTTTTTAAAAATATCTTCATTGGAGTATAATTGCTTTACAATGGTGTGTTAGTTTCTGCTGTATAACAAAGTGAATCAGCTATACATATACATATATCCCCATATCCCCTCCCTCTTGCGTCTCCCTCCCACCCTCCCTATGCCACCCCTCTAGGTGGTCACAAAGCACTGAGCTGATCTCCCTGTGCTATGCAGCTGCTTGCCACTAGCTATCTATTTTACATTTGGTAGTGTATATATGTCCATGCCATTCTCTCACTTTGTCCCAGCTTACACTTCCCCCTCCCATGTCCTCAGGTCCATTCTCTATGTCTGCGTCTTTATTCCTGTCCTGCCTCTAGGTTCTTCAGAACCATTTTATTTTTTTTAGATTCCATATATATGTGTTAGCATATGATATTTGTATTTCTCTTTCTGGCTTACTTTACTCTGTATGACGGACTCTAGGTCCATCCACCTCACTATAAATAATTTCGTTTCTTTTAATGGCTGAGTAATATTCCATTGTATACATGTGCCACATCTTTATCCATTCATCTGTCGATGGACACTTAGGTTGCTTCCATTGTCCTGGCTATTGTAAATAGAGCTGCAATGAACATTGTGGTACATGACTCTTTTTGAATTATGGTTGTCTCAGGGTATATGCCCAGTAGTGGGATTGCTGGGTCGTATGGTAGTTCTATTTTTAGTTTTTTAAAGAACCTCCATACTGTTCTCAATAGTGGCTGTACCGATGTAAATTCCCACCAACAGTGCAAGAGGGTTCCCTTTTCTCCACACCCTCCCCAGCATTTTTTGTTTGTAGATTTTCTGATGATGCCCATTCTGAATGGTGTGAGGTGATACCTCATTGTAGTTTTGATTTGCATTTTTCTAATGATTAGTGATGTTCAGCATCCTTTCATGTGTTTGTTGGCAATCTGTATATCTTCTCTGGAGACATGTCTATCTAGGTCTTCTGGCCTTTTTTGGATTAGGTTGTTTGATTTTTTGATACTGAACTGCATGAGCTGCTTGTAAATCTTGGAGATTAATCCTTTATCAGTTGCTTCGTTTGCAAATATTTTTTCCCATTCTGAGGGTTGTCTTTTCGTCTTGTTTATGGTTTCCTTTGCTGTGCAAAATCTTTTAAGTTTTATTAGGTCCCATCTGTTTATTTTTGTTTTTATTTCCCTTACTCTAGAAGGCGGGTCAAAAAGGATCTTGCTGTGATTTATGTCATACAGTGTTCTGCCTATGTTTTCCTCTAAGAGTTTTATAGTGTCTGGCCTTACATTTAG
>NC_041221.1:148449679-148449989 GCF_002837175.3 Physeter macrocephalus | reverse complement strand
TTTAATTTCTTTCATCAGTTTCTTATAGTTTTCTGCATACAGGTCTTTTGTGTCCTTAGGTAGGTTTATTCCTAGGTATTTTATTCTTTTTGTTGCCATGGTATATGGGAGTGTTTCTTTAATTTCTCATTCAGATTTTTCATCATTAGTGTACAGGAATGCAAGAGATTTCTGTGCATTAATTTTGTATCCTGCTACTTTACCACATTCATTGATTAGCTCTAGTAGTTTTCTGGTGGCATCTTTAGGATTCTCTATGTATAGTATCATGTCATCTGCAAACAGTGACAGTTTTACTTCTTCTTTTCTA
>NC_041221.1:148401411-148449119 GCF_002837175.3 Physeter macrocephalus | reverse complement strand
TGGATTCTGTTTGCTAGTATTTTGTTGAGGTTTTTTGCATCTATGTTCATCAGTGATATTGGCCTATAGTTTTCTTTTTTTGTGGCATCTTTGTCTGGTTTTGGTATCAGGGTGATGGTGGCCTCATAGAATGAGTTAGGGAGCGTTCCTCCCTCTGCTATATTGTGGAAGAGTTTGAGAAGGATAGGTGTTAGCTCTTCTCTAAATGTTTGACAGACTTTGCCTGTGAAGCCATCTGGTCCTGGGCTTTTGTTTGTTGGAAGTTTTTAAATCACTGTTTCAATTTCAGTGCTTGTGATTCGTCTGTTTATATTTTCTATTTCTTCCTGGTTCAGTCTCGGAAGGTTGTGCTTTTCTAAGAATTTGTCCATTTCTTCCAGGTTGTCCATTTTATTGGCATAGAGTTGCTTGTAGTAATCTCTCATGATCCTTTGTATTTCTGCAGTGTCTGTTGTTACTTCTCCTTTTTCATTTCTAATTCTGTTGATTTGAGTCTTCTCCCTTTTTTTCTTGATGAGTCTGACTAAGGGTTTATCAATTTTGTTTATCTTCTCAAAGAACCAGCTTTTAGTTTTATTGATCTTTGCTATCATTTTCTTCATTTCTTTTTCAACTATTTCTGATCTGATATTTATGATTTCTTTCCTTCTGCTAACTTTGAAGTTTATTTGTTCTTCTCTCTCTAATAGCTTTAGGTGTAAGGTTAGGTTATGTGGTTGGAAAAGATACTTGATATGATTTCAATTTTCTTAAATTTACCAAGGCTTGATTTGTGACCCAAGATATGGTCAATCCTGGAGTAGGTTCCATGAGCACTTGAGAAGTGTAATCTGCTGTTTTTGCATGGAATGTCCTATAAATATCAATTAAGTCCATCTTATTTAATGTATCATTTAAAGCTTGTGTTTCCTTATTTATTTTCATTTTGGATGATCTGTCCATCGTATTCACCAAATTTTAAAAAATGTTTTGTTGTGAAATAATTTCAAACTTACAGAGAAGATGCAAGAAAAGCACAATGAATCTTTCAACCATGTTTGCTGTCACCATTTTCCACCTTCCTGTTATCTTTCTTTCCCCCTCTCTGCTATCTATCTGTATCTATAATTTTTTTCTGAAACATTTGAGGGAAAGTTGAAGACATAATAATCCTTGAGTCCTAAATTCTTTGGTGTGTATTTCCTGTGACTAAGGACTTCAAAATCAGGAAATTTAACACTGATACAACACTGTTATCTAATCTACAGTCAATATCCAAATTTTGCCAATTGATCTGATGTAATGTCCTTCATGCTAATTTTTTTTCTGGTTCAGGATCCAATCCAAGACTGTTCATTGATTTTCTCACTGATCAAATATGTCATATGCCAGGCACTGGGTAAAGCACAGGGGATAAAATAATGAGGGGGAAACCAGACACAGCCACTGTCCTCATGGCGTTTATAGAATAGTTTAGTAGGGAGACATACTAATCAAATAATCACACTAACAGTAAGTCTGTGTAATCACAAACTAAGACACAAGCTTTAAAGTAAAAAAGCCTTGACTGGGGTGAGGGTTGGTGGGTGTGCATGTGGTGCTGGGAGTGTTGGATCAGAAAGCTCCCCTGAGGTTGGGACACCTGAGCTGAGATCTAAAGGGTGGGGCAGCATTAACCAAGCCGTTTGCACGCATGCATGAATGGGGTGTGTGTGTGGTAGGGTAACTGGCAGAGCGCCCATGTGATGAGAAAGACTCTGTGCAGGAGAATGCATGGCTTATTGAAGGTCAGTAGAATGGAGGGCGGAGGGGGGAGGCAATGTGGGGAGGGGCCTGGAGTGGAGTTTAGTCTGTATCTCAGAACAAGAGGAAGCTACTGATGGGTCCCCAGGAGAGCGAGTGGCACGATTCATATTTCCAAAAGACCACTCTGGCTGCTGCTTGGAGAAAGGTAGTGAAAATAATATGGGTCAAGAATCCCTTAGCCTTGATTTCAGAATCCAAAAGCTTTTTTTAGAACTCGTTTAATGACAAAACCTGACCTGAACAGACATGAGGCTACATATAGTCTTTATTCATTCACTTAGTGTGAATATTCTTACATTTTTGCCACAGGGAAAAAAATGTGTTATGATTATAGGGAGCAACCATAGACCCTGCTGGGGCTATTACATAATGCAGTGTGTACACTGTATTAACTTTCCTAATTCAGAAAGATTCTTATGCCACTCGACAACTTATTGCCTCTCAACTTCAAATCCGCCTTCTTTGACAGCTGTGCGAAAATGGATCTGGGCCCTTTAAACATTTTTCCCTTGCCAGATAACATGATATTAACAGTGATCAGCAGATGCTAGAGAGACACTGCAAAAGGAAGGGTTTTTTGTTTCTTTGTTTTTCATCCTGGTTTTGGTGTATTTGCCAGGCAGGCAGCATGGATGACTTCTCTGGTCCAGGCTCCTGTAGCAAGCACACCTTCTCCATCGTCCAGCTTCAGTGACCAGCAGCATCCAGCTGCTGGCAGCTTCCCCCTAACACCTACTCCCTTGGGCGGTTTGGTAGCTGAATGTGTTCCATGAGACACCTCACCAAGAACGGCTTACTTACCCCACCACAAACAGCTTTCTCCAGCACATTTCACTGGGGTGGCACCAGAGCTACTTCTCTGCCATTCAGTAAGCACAGCTGTTCCCTCCCCAACAAAGTCAAGATCTCAGCCCTCTTCCTTAAGAGCTCTATCTCAGCCCAGGAGGGAGATCTTCCTTAGGAATTCTATCTCAATGGGAGTCGGGGATGTGCTTCTTGCTGTTCTATCTCTAACCGAGGGCTAGTGGCTGCTCCTGCATCTGCTATTCCCACATTCTTTAGAACATATTTAGAGCTCTCCTCACTGCGTAATAGCCAATCCTTCATTACTCCAATCTCCTGTCACAGTTAATAGTCCTTTATACTCAAAATTCCACGTCCAGATTACTGGGTGGTTTCTCTCTCCTGATAGAACGCTGACTAACATAATTGTGAATCCTAAAATACGCCTCATACAGAGGGGTTAGGCTAAGGGATTCTGGATCTGACATAATAACAGCATCTATGTACCACTTTTTATATGCCAGGCACTATTCCAAGTGCTTTGTGTTATGTGAATTAATTTAATCCTGATTCAAATTAAAATTTTAACAGGGGGAACAGATTCAATAACTTTCCCAAAGTCTCACAGCTAGCAAAGAGCAGGACTGGGATTCAAACCCAGGCAAACCCGTGGCCTTTATACGCCTGCGGTTGAGGTGGGGAGGGAGCGAGCAGGGAGGGGCAGCACAGAGATCAGCTCGAAGGCTACTGTGCATCCTCTATCATGCCTCCAGGGCCCCGTGCCCCCTCCACCAATTGCTCACCACCCTGCCCTGTGCCTAGAGGTCCAGCAGATCCTTAAGGGCACGAGAGCAGAGACCATGTCCTTTCCTCCTGAAATGTCAAGGGCTTAGCAGAGAGCCCTCCTGGGCACATTCAGGATTCAGTCAAAATCTGCTGGATCAATGACATGTTGAATGAAATAGAACTATAGGCCCCAAAGCCAGCTGAACCACAGGTTGAGCCTTCTGGGTCTTATCCCATGCTTGGAGCGCTCAGGCCCCGCAAGTGCTGTCCTGGGAGCGCCTCTGTCCCACCTGGCCTCAGGTGCAGACATCTGACAGCAGTTGACGAAATGGCTTCTTAGGTCTTTTTCAACTCTCGACCTCCAGACTCGTCAGAGAGCAAGTCTGATCACATGATTTCTCTGCCCGACACCCTTCACGACTCTGGGAACCGCCATGTGGAGTCCAGCCCATGGACCTGGCCTCACCAACACCCCAGCCTCTCCCAGGCCCACTCCTAGCTCTACTCCTGGGAGACCCTGCACACGCCACATGGTTTTCCCCACTCTGGGCTTTTGACTGCGCTTCCCCTATGCCCTATGCTCCCCACCCCTCCCCAGTCCTGCCCCTGCCTTCAAAGACTTAGGTCAGGAGTTCCTCCTTCTGGAAGCCTTCCCTGCTCTCACCGCCGCCCCCTCCATCCATCTGGGCTAACTGGCTCTCCCGTGTGCTCACATATAGCCCTGTACCTGCGGCCACTAGAGGGAGATCCCACTGGATCCCAAGTGACTCGGCTGGCGCGTGGAGCCAAGTGTAGTGGTGAAAGCTCAGGACCCTGCAGGCCAACCACAGCTCCATCAGTGACCAGCTGTGTGACTTGGGGTGCAATATTTCATCTCCTTGGTGCTGAGTGCCCTCATCTATGAAATGGGGATATTTATAGCGTGTTTGCCATTGGATTGCTATGAAGATTAAGAACAATAACGTATGTAAGGTGCTTAAGACCGTGTCTGGCCAAAGCAGCCTGCAGAGGAGTTACCACCATGAGTGTCTGAAGCTCAGGGGCTGTGAGTCACGCAGCTTGGTGGCCTTACTACCTGGTACGGCATCTGGTCCACAGCAGGGGGCAGTGTATGGACGAATGGATTCATTCTCCCTCCACCCCCATAGCCTCCAACATGCTGCCCCGGCCTCCGGTGCCTCCTGCGTGGCCACTTCCACCTTTCTGAGGCACACCTCGGATCAGGCCATCATCTGTGCAAACTCTATCCCCGGCTTCCCTGTGTCCTGAGGCCCAGCCTCCCAGCCTCCCAATCAGAGCCCCCGTGACACAGCCCTCAATCCCTGCAGTGACTCTCTAACAGGCATCCAAAGGTTCAGTGACTCTGCCACCTGAGAGACCCCGATCCCAGTATGGGTGCTTTGTTAAATTCCTAACCTTCCTCAGGGCCACCTTAGAAGTCACTGCCTTTCAGAAGTCCTTCCTGACCTCTTCCTCCTAGCATTGCATGGCTGACCCCTCCCTCAGTACTTAGGCTGCTCTGCCTTGTGCGCCACATCACTGTGAACTTG
The DNA here is from genome assembly GCF_002837175.3 of Physeter macrocephalus. NCBI lineage: Eukaryota > Metazoa > Chordata > Mammalia > Artiodactyla > Physeteridae > Physeter > Physeter macrocephalus. Next base: position 148,444,215 of record NC_041221.1, on the reverse strand, counting down.
ACTATGTCCCCTGTAGACTAGGACCTCTCTGAAGGCAGGGGCTGTTTTCTGTACCTATCACATAGTAATGACCCCCGCCCCAAATCAACTGAGGTGGGACCCAGAACAAAAACAAATTGTTGAAACCACTGTAATGGGAACTCAAAAAAAAAAGAGACAATGCAGTTAAGTAAAAGGCAGAATGTAACATGTGTTTACTCATTGGTATTCAAGGCTAATGGCTAAGTGTTAAAAAAAAATTTGGGGCTTCCCTGGTGGCGCAGTGGTTGAGAGTCCACCTGCCGATGCAAGGGACATGGGTTCGTGCCCTGGTCTGGGAAGATCCCACATGCCGCGGAGCGGCTGGGCCCGTGAGCCATGGCCGCTGAGCCTGCGCGTCCGGAGCCTGCGCTCTGCAACGGGAGAGGTCACAAAAAACAAGTTTGAAAGAGGTTGATCTCTTAACAAGGAGAATGGCTTTAGTTAAAGAATACATATGTGGGGCTTCCCTGGTGGCGCAGTGGTTGAGAATCTGCCTGTCGATGCAGGGTACACGGGTTCGTGCCCCGGTCCAGGAAGATCCCACATGCCGCGGAGCGGCTAGGCCCGTGAGCCATGGCCGCTGAGCCTGCGCGTCCGGAGCCTGTGCTCCGCAACTGGAGAGGCCACAACAGTGACAGGCCCGCGTACCACAAAAAAAAAAAAAAAAAAAAAAAAAAAGAATACATATGTGCAGGGTAATAAGCTAATCCTCCACAGGAAGTGAGGATTTTTCCCATGAATTAAAAAGGAATTGAAGTAGCTGGAAGAGATTAAGACAATTATCCCTGACTTTGCCAACAGTGTTTTGTCCATCTCCACCCAAACACAACATACAAACATACTCATGCACACACATAAAACAATCTGACGAGAAAATGGTCCATGCGTTCATTTCCTAGGGCTGCCAGAAAAAATTACCACAAACTACGTGGCTTAAAAAAAGAAATTTACTGTCTCACAGTTCTGGAGGCTACAAGTTCAGAAGTGAGGTGTTGGCAAGGCCAGCCTCCCTCCAAAGCCTCTGCGGGAGGAGGCGCCTTTGCCTCTTCCAGCTGCTGGTCGCCCCAGGCCTCCTGGTCTACACAACACAGCTCCCATCTCTGCCTCAGACTTCACATGGCCGTCTTCCTTCACTGTGTCCCTCCTCTTATAAAGACACCAGTCAGTCACACATGATTAAGTCACACAAGACCATGCTACTCTAGCATGTACTCATCTTAACCAAATACATCAGCAATGACCAAGTATGGTCACATTCTGAGGGCCTGGCGTTAGAACTTCAACATGTCTTTTCGGGGGGGACACGATTCAACCCACAGCAGTCCATTCATCCATGGGAGATGTGGTCCTTGGAGAAAGACCCGCCCAAGGTCACACAGCAACTGAAGGCAATTCCTCCACCAGGAAAACACCAGAACAGGGGGTCAGCAAACCAGGGCCTGCCAACCAGTCTGCTGCCTGATTCTGCAAATAAAGTTTTACTGGCACAGGGCATGCCCATTCATTGATGTATTGTCTCCGCTGCTTTCACACTACAATGACAGGGCTGGGGAGCTGCAGCAGAGATCATATGGCCTGCAAAGCCTAAAATATTCTCTGGGCTACAAGAATACATAAAATACACTGGCCACGTTTGGGGGTGGAATTTCTAGAGACAGGAGGAAGCCTAGGCTCCAATGGCAGCTCTCTGGGACCCCTTCTCTCCAGCTGGAAGCCCTCTCAGCTGTCCGGCTAGGAAAGCTCCTTCAGTGTAACTTCCCTCTGCCTAGAGAAATGGCAAAACATAGCACTACAACATTCGTGCCACTGAAGCTGTACAGATTAAATTCTATAAGCATTTCCAAGAGACAGAGATTAGTTCTAACAGGAAGGTCAAAGAAGACTTTCTGGGAAGGGAAAGACTTGAGAGGAGCCTGCAAAGATGAGTAGTGAACGCTCAAGAAATCCTTCAGGCCACACTGAGCCACAGCATATTATCTAGGACTCTGCTCAGCTAAAGGAAGTGAGTTCCCCATCACTGGAGGTGTGCAAGCCAACGACGGCTAACCATTTGGCAGGGATGCAGTTGGGGGAGACAGGGCAAGATGAAAGACAGTCCCTCGGAATTGTGGATTCCACAGTGGTAGGCGGATGGCTTCTTCAGTCTCATATCTCATCATATTTGCTCAGAGAGACACATACAGCAGAGGGGGGACACCTAGGGAGGGAGTGGGGGTGGAGGGAGAGAGAGACATACACAGAGAAAAGAGAGGGCTGAGAATCAGAAGGGGTGAAAGAGGCGAACTCACACCCAAAGCCAAAAAGAGCCCACACAAACCACGGAGGGAGGAAATCCACACCAGGGCTTTTTGCCCCCTTAACTGCTACAGAGGAAAAAAAGAGAGAGCAAAACCCTGACAATTAGTTAAAACTAATCAAATGTCCCTTTAATACCTCTGGCTTGGCACCTGGCAGCCTTCTTAATGTGCCCCATTGTTCCCTGGCAGGGCTCTTGGCTGCCTCTCCCACTACCAGGGGAAGGGAAGAGCAGCAGCCCAGCCAGGATCCAGGTTGGGGAGGGAGGCCCGGAGAGGCACACCCCAGACACACAGGGATGACTCCGCGGGGAGACCCTACCGCCCTCCCCAGCGAGAAAGTGAACACACCAGATGGCAAGATCTGGCAACTGCCCAAAGTGAGGGGCGCAGGAAGAGTTTCAGGTCTCAAAGCTGACGAGGCCCTTTTACTTGTACTCTGGTCACATGCCAGGAAGGTATTATCCCCACTTTACAGATGAGGAAATGGAGGCCAAGAGAGGTCAAAAGACTTGCCACGGGCATCAATAAAACGTGGTAGGTAAGAGGCAGTTAAGCAAAGTTTGAGAGTCAGAAATCTGAGTCTGAGTCTCACCACTCACTTGTTTGCTCTGCAGGCCTGAGAGGTTCCTTAACGCTTCCTGAGCCCCCGTTTTCCCATCTGCAAAATGACCACAGTAAGAGCACTTATAACAGCGGAGAAATGAGATGAGCCCCAGGCACGGCAGGCAGCAAGAGTGCAATGATTAATGTGGGTTACTGGTACCTCTGTGGTGCCAGGGCAGAAAGAGAGACGGAACTCTCAGCCCAGGACTGGCCACCACGCCAACTGTGCCCTGTCCTCCCACACCCCACTGCCGCACCAGCAGCCACCTGGAACCTCTAAGGGAAGGTTCCAGTAGGGAGGGGGATGGAGTTGCAGCCACTCCTGCCCTGGCAAAGGGCCCTGTCCTCAGAGACCTGGGTGGCTACATTCAGCTGAACTGCCTTCACACAGGCTCTTTCCCAGAAATGCCCTCCGGATGCCTTTGAGGCCCCCCCCCCCCAAAAGGCATGTGCTGTTTCTGCTGGGACAGCCATCTTCCCTCTCATTTCACAGACTCCTAACACTCCCCCTGTAACAGGAGTGTACATACTGGGGTTCCCCGACATGCCAAGGAGCACAGGCAGAAGACAAAGTGGACTCTGTGCTCACGTCATTGCTAATGAACATACACGCCCCTGACACAGCTGGAACAAACTATATTAGACAGGGTGGACCTCAGATTCAGAACCCCTCGAGACACAGAGAGGCAAGGCAAGTGGTTCCTAGTCTCACATAGAGCAGGAATCATCCAGATATAAACTTAAGTGAGTCTGTTCAAGAGCCTAAGGCTTATATTTTACATTTCCAAGTAACCACCTTTTTCCCCCCTGGCAAGTGCATTAGGCTTACAGTCAGAAGGACCAGCCTCAGCTTACTGGCTCTGTAACTTGTCCTGTCACTTATGCTCTTTGAACCTCGGTTGGCTCATCTGTCAAGTGACAAACTGGACACAGGTTATAAAGCAGGGCTCCCAAACTCAAATGTCCCCCGAGGCCAGCACAGTTACAGGAAAGGGTGAGGAACCCAGGTTTGAGATCACGAAGTGTGGCAGGGGCCACGGCCAACTCAAGAGCCGGAGCCTGTCTAGACGGAGCAGCTGCTACACAGATCCAGCCACGTTTTGTGATGCTGTAACCCACCCGGGCCCAGCTGCTAGACCTTTCCATTTTCCCCCAAGAGCCAGAAAAGATAATTTTTAAAAATGTGAGATATTCCAATGTTTAGGTACTGACAACAACTTACTAACATTTAAAAATAAAGACATCCAACCATTTATGGGCCAGCATCGGATGAACCACACAAAACATGTCTCTGGGCTACATGTGGCCCACAGGCCACCAGTTTGCAACCTCCAATAAAATACCATATAAGGTTGTTTTTTTTTTTAAAGTAATACAAACGTCAAATAAAGTAATAAAAGAAGTTATCTGAAGGAGACAGCCATTAAGGTTTATTACCAATAAAATAACCAGGAATTCAAACTATAGCCCCTGGTGCCCCAAAAACAGTCACTAATTTTTCAGTAAAGTTAGGTGCTGAATTTAGAAACTGGTTATTTCACAGACGTGTGCACACAGGTATGCATTTTAACTGTCAGCAGCTGACTGATCAATACTCAGGAGGAGGCATGCAAAAATAACAGTTTTCAGTTGAGCACATACAATGTGCTTTAGCAGCAGGAAGTAATTTTCACACACTCCCCCGCCAAGATGTTTCCAACCCGTTTCCCTTTATGAAACCACCTTCCTCCAAAGCCCCCGCCAGCCCCCTCTGCTCAGCAGCCCTGGCCTCTCCCTCTTCCAGGAGGCTGACATTTGTAACAGGAAGAGAGCAGCCCAAACATACAACCCCAGTTAACTGGGAAGCTGCCCAGGAGTGAGGCTCCCAGGCGGCCCGTGGGACCTGCTGCAATACTGCATTGAGGCATTCGGCTCGCAGAAGAGCATTCCAGAGCCAACACAATGGATCCAAGAACCAGGCTCCTGGGGCTCTCAGCGATAACCTCCCACGTCCGTCCGGGGAAGAGGGTGGACTCACCCAAGGTCAGAGGATGGCAAGGCAGCAGGAGGAAGCCTCGGGCTGTGAGCTATGCTCTGCTCGAGGGAGACACCTGGGCTGGAGCCCTATTTCCATCACTTCCCAGCTGTGTGGCCCCGGATACGTCATGGAACCTGTCTGCTCATTTTCTTACCTTTATGTAATTTAATCATCACCATGACACAACGAAGGAATGCTGATTGTGCTCATTTTAGGAGAAGGCAGAGCTGGTCCTGGGAATCAGGGATTCAGTTCCCAATCACACACTCTCTCCAACTCAAGGGAGAGGCCCCTAGGGTCTCCATAATGTGACCCTTCCTGGGAAGGCCCTGAGTACAATACCCGCCCCCTCTGTGGGCATCTCACCTTTGCCCCCACAGCAGGAAGGCAGAGGACCCATCTGAGAAAGGCAACAGATCACAGGCACCAGCGGAAAGCAAAGCTTTAGGGCCCCAGAGAGTCCCTGTGGCCCACTGCAGAGGGATCTGCAAAATGCACGGCCCATCCCAGATGCCAATCCCAGACTCTGAGCTGTTTGCATTTGACACGGTGCCACTAGTAACAGGCACCAGAGTCCCCCGGGGAGAGCTGGCTGGCAACTTGAGGAAGCTGCAGCTAAACACACTCCCCAGGAATAGATGTTCGAAGTGCTCCTGGGGGGAAAGGAGTAAGCACCTGGGGAGGAAGGCAAGGTCTGCCTCCTGGAGGTGCTGACAAGCTGGGGACATGGGCGGAGAGGAGAGATTTCCCTGCTGGATTCTCAGTAGGATCTGTTGAATACATGGCTCCTTGGCCCACCCCAGACTGGCCCAAGCAGGCTCTTTGGGCACGGGTCCTGGAGCCTCCACCAGTACCAGGCTCCTCAGGGATGCCGAAGCACCCCGCAGTTCCAGAAGAACCATTCCCCGAGGCCAGGCTTCCTGCACTCGGTCAGCAGTCACCGAGCACCCACACATCATTCACTCACTCACCTGCTCCTTCAGTCCCTCAGCAAATACTTTGGGCAATCAAGAGGGGGTGACTGGGATGGAGGTTCCTTCAGGAGCAGACAGGCTGGACAGATCAAAAACGATGACTAGGGCTTCCCTGGTGGCGCAGTGGTTGGGAGTCCGCCTGCCGATGCAGGGGACACAGGTTCGTGCCCCAGTCGGGGAAGATCCCACATGCCGCGGAGCGGCTGGGCCCGTGAGCCATGGCCGCTGAGCCTGCGCGTCCGGAGCCTGTGCTCCGCAACGGGAGAGGCCACAACAGTAAGAGGCCCGTGTTCCGAAAAAAAAAAAAAAAAAAAACGATGACTACACTGCATGTTTTCATAAGGGGCTCTGGACCCCTGAGGAAAGACCGCTACCCCAGGCTGCCCCAGCAGGGGTGAGTCAGGTTTAGGGGCAAGATGCCAGGGAAGAAGGGTGTCAGAGGCAAGGGAGCAGCATGTGTGGAGGTCTAGAGGCTCATAGAACACACAGACAGGGGCAGGGAGGGAGAAGCAGAAAGAAAGACAGGACCATGCCTTCCTGGAAAGGCCTCTGGTCTAAATGGACAGAGAAAGCTGGGGGCTCAGGGGAACTAAAGCAGGGTGAGAGACCCCTGGGGGCTAGAGTGACCAAAGAATACTTCCTGGAAGCGGCAAAGAATATTGCCTAGAGGGATGCAGAGGATTTGTGTTCTCTCCTTGGGGAGGAAGTAGGTGGGCACCCCCAATGATTGATTCAGATTCCAAAGAGTCAGGGAGTGGGATACAAAGAGCAGCCTGTGCCATGAGGCCAACCGCCTATCTTCCACCTTCCAGACAAAGACAATATAAGCATCCCTCCCTACTTCGGCCACAGGGAGGCCAAGAAGAATGGATCCCTACTCTAAGCCAGGCACTGCCCACAAGCAGCAGGACTACCACACTCACTGAGCGCTTTCTGTACCAGGCCTGGTGCTCAGGGTCTCACCCACAGTGACTCATCCAACCCTCAGAATGCCCACCCCCATAGAGTTAACATTATGCCCATTTTACAGGCCAAGAATTCCAGGCACAGAGGTCAAGTGACTTGCCCAAGGCCAGAGATCTGAACCAGGCAGTGTAGCTCCAAAGCCAAAGCCCTACAACGTTGCTCCAGTGTCTCAATCTAGTGAGACTGGGGAGTCGTTATGTCAATGGGGCTTCGGCAGGGGTGGGGTGAAGGTTCCTCTTCAAGGTCACCAAATGACCTTGTGGGCTCACCGAGGAAGTTCAGTCTTAGAGCAATGGTCACTCCCCTCTGTGCAGACATCTGGGCTCCCATGGCAGCCTCGCAGGAGGGGTGGAGGGGCAGTGTGGAAAGCAGGGTCTTTCTCCTGCCTCAGCGCTGGGTCAGAGACTCACAGGCTCAAACACCAGCTCCACAACCACACGCTGTGCATCCCTGGGCCATCCTGGGGCAAATACCCTCTGTGAGCCTCCACGCCCTCACTGGCTCCCACCTGTCTACAATTGTGAGTATTTAACAAGACATACAGGTAAAGGGCTTATGAGTCCAATGCCTAGCAGAATAAGTGCTAAATAAATGGTAGCAGCTATTAATTATTATTGACATTACCATCTTATCATCTACATCATCATCCTTCTTTTTAGTGTCATTTCATACTGTGGCTTTTATCATCTAGGAAATCTGAAGACCATTCAGCATCTGAAGCTCAGAAATCTCTCAAAACCAAAGAGAAGGAAGAAATGGGCCTGCTTTTCCCCTTCCCTCTCCTATCTATACTCAGCAGAGGGCAGCAAACAGGAACCATCCAAAGATAAGAGAGGAGAGAGACACATGGAGAGAAAGCTACACACTCATAAATACACACCCACCCACCACAGCAAGCGGAATTGTTTAGCTTCCTCTAGCTTCCAAAGTATGAACACTCCGCCTCCTCCAGCTAAGAAGGGCCAGGCAGAAAAAAAGTCGAAGCTGAAGAGACAGAAGTTCTTTTTCAGCTTGAGACAAATTTTCAATGAACTGCCTTTGAATGGGGGGTGTGGGAATGGGGGAGAGGGACAGCTCTCAGAACACCTGTGAGGGGAAAGGAAGGCGGCAGCAGAACTCATTAGATTAAATAAAAGCAGCTTTTAACTGCTCCTTATCTTAACCCTCCACTTACCCTGTGCTGGAAGCATTTGCGCCTGGGCTTTCCCCAGGAGGACACTGAGGCCCACAGAGTGAAATCATCTCAGCCAGGGGGTGGCAGAGCTGCGATGAGAATACGGACATCCAGACTGCAGGTTCAGTAACTAAAACTGAGTCCAAGATGGCAGAGAGGTTTTATCTCAAGGCCCAGGTCTGATGCCCAGCAGTGACTGCCCGGGACACTGTGTCAGCAGGATTCTGGAGTGGACATTTGTTGGCTTCATCCCTAGATTTCATTTCCCCTCCTCCCCATGACAGCATCCAGATTTTTCTCCTGGAAACTGCTCTTCCTATGATTTAGGTGGCCCGACCTCACCCCTAGCTGCAGGGTGGGTTAGGTCAATCAGCATAGCTCATCCTCCTGACAAGTGTGAATGGTTAGATCCAAACTGGGCCAATAACACCTAAGGAGTCTTGCTAGAGTTTATAGGAAACAAGTTTCCACTCTCTTATAAAGAAGCTACCAGAAGAAGCAGACTCTCTCCTGTAGGATCTGGGTGTGGATACGAGGTGAGAAAGAGCTACAACCATTTCTTGCTACCTTGGGGGCTCAGTCTATGAGGTGAACCTCTGGATCATACCATACCTGAAGTCCACTGCAGTTACACGAGTTAATATATTCCCTTACTCAGTTCAGCCTATGTGGCTTAATTCCTTCTGTTAACTGCAACTGAGAGAATCTGAGGTGGCTCTTAAACTCAGATTGGCTCTGTCTGCCACGGGGAGCAATAATGGTGCCACATGCTATGCATCCTTTTAATTCCTCTACTGCCCTGCTGGATCCCATTGCCACCTTAAAATTTAATACATTTCACTTGCTTTAAAACTGTAAAAATTCGGAAAGAAAATTTACAAAAATAGATCTGCAAAAAAGCCCAGTAAGTTCCAGCAGATAATCGGTCTCAATACGTTCTGGCCTCCAAAACTGGGAGTGATAATCTTGGCTCATGAGGGATATAATCGTAGAGAAGGATCAAATATTAGGATGTGAAGGGAAAAAACACGCATGGTGAAACAGAGCAAGAACTTGGAGAAGAACTGGGCTCTGGTCTGCCTCCCTCCCTCTGAGAACTGATTTCCCCTCTCCTGGGCCTCAGTTTCCGTATCTACTACATGAGGGGCTTGGACTAGATAACTTCTGTAGCACCCTTCCTGCTCTGACACGCATAGATCCTATAGCAAACACGTTCTGACTGTCTTCCAAGTGCCAAGGCTTAAGCTATGTGCTAGAAGAGGATGTGGTTTCTACTCTAAGACATTTCCGGGAGGAGAGGCCACGATGCACTCCTTAGTCACAGGAACTCAGGCATGTATAGGCTACCTCCTTTCCTGGGCATGAGGACAATGGTTCTCTGAGAAGCAGGAATCAAATTATTTAAGTCTTCCTGGGGGCATCGGGGGCAAGGGGGCATCAGCTCTTCCCTTGCTGGCTCTGACACATACATGACATACAGTCAGATATATGCACAATACAGAGCCCACTGCAAACACCTTGTGAGCATTTAGCTGCCATTGGACACACTTCTGGCTGCCAAGTTTGCCTCAGGGTGTCTTTTAGAGATGAGATCCTGATGCCATCTCTGTGTAAGAGCTGACTGAGGACAAGGTACAATTAGCAAGCAAGATGGTTATCCTTTAAATGGGCCTTTGCTTTTACATTCCTGAATTCCATTCTTTGTTATCATGTCACTGGAGCCAACAGATTAAAGGCTGAACACAGCCTGAGAGAAGGCATTAGAGTATAAACATATCCCTAAGTAGTGGTCTCATCACAAGGTAGATATGGCGGCCTGTTTAAACGCACTTCTGCTATCCAGGCCTTTCCAACACAAGCTTCCAAACTCACAGAACCCCAGGATGCTGGAGTTGGGAAAGTCCTAACAAAGTATCTATCCCCTACACTGCAAATAAGATTCAACATGCCATTAACTCCACTTGAGTAGCAGTGTTGAGAAACAGTCGGAGGCCAAGTTTGGGCTTCGAGGGAAAGTGATTGATTAGCAATGTCTGCCCTGGCCAGGGGAGGGGAAGCACTCTTCTGACACACATTTATCTTTCTCCTTCTGAATCTAAGCCCTCACTTCACAGGTGGAGAATCTAAGGCCCAGAGGGGTTAAACCACTCTCCTGAGGTCACACAGTGAGTTCAGGGCAAGAGAGTAAACTAAAACCCAGGCCTCTGTTCCCAGACCTTTCTCAGTTGGGCTCCCTAGGAAACTGCAAGCCTAGGATGAAAAAAGAATGCAGGAAGTCAGATTTGCTCAGGTAAATCAACAACCCTTCCCCAGTGGCATCAGATTTCAGTTGGGCAAGCAGACAGAGAAGTGATTAGCAATCTAAAGGATCCCAACCCCTCTGTAGAAAATTAAACAAAGCATTCCATGGCTACATTTCTGTGGTACTTAACTTTCTGATGGGTCAGGCTCTGCCACCAGGAAGAATAAAAAAACAGGGCGGGGTGGGTGGGCAGGGAAGTATTCATTTCTGGATGTTCTAAGAATAAAGTTCAGCTCTGATACAATGAGAAAAACTCTTGATATTTGAAAATTAAAGTCACTGGTATTCCATTATCCCACCAATTTCTACTGCATGCTTGCTATTATCCAATGAAGTCATTTTCACAAGAGATTATGGCTCACAAATGCGGAGGGACTGCATCACATTTCTTTAACACAGCTTTTTAATAGCCAGTTCCCAAGCCTGGAATATGAAACAGACCAGAGAATTAAACCAAGCTGTTAAGCAGATTGGGTCTAGAAATGAGAGGCACCCCCCAAATTAAAATGAAGGTGGCTTCAAGACTGGCTTTTCTTGCTTGGTTTTGCAACTTTCCAAGAAGCCAGCTGTCCGACCAGATGAATGCTCAAATCCTTGAAGCTTTATGTGTCCTTTACAAATCAGCTGCCCTACCCAGCTCCAGTAGTACACTAAGCATAAGCTAGCATAAATTACATAGACTTACGTTCTAGCAGATGATTAACCCTCTGAATTTAAAATCCTGTATTCTTTAATCCAGTGGAGAAATCAAGGAGTTAAACGACTAAAACAGTGAGTATGTTACCATCAGGGAAACTTCTCTCAAATCCACAAGGAATATAGTTTTCATTTGGATAAAATCCTGTTGTCTGACTTCCCTCCAGAGCCTCTGCAGTTATTTCTACTCGAAAGATCAATGAGGTGCTCTGGGATAATTCTCAACAATTACAGGAGTGACAAGCTGAGCTCAGAACTGGTCAGCCCTGTCGAAAGAAGCTCTGTGTGCTTGAGATGCCAGATTCCCCAGTTAGCAGCCTGATGTGGTACGTGCACGTTCCAGTGCTCTGGGATGAGGGATGGAACACCAGCACTCTGAGAAGTCAGCCTCCTCCCTTGAGGCCAGCTGACATTCAAAAGGACTCGAGGCCAAGCCTAGTGCTGTGCATCTGCAGGAGAGTGAAACAAAAAGGGGCTGTGTGGAAATTTGGCAGGGTGTTCCTGAAAGGCAGCAGATGAATGCTGAATCCTATGGCACCTAGAAGAGCTGATCGTTGGGGAAACAGCTCCATTCTACTGCTCCCAGGAGGCTAAGATATTTTCTTTAAAGCAAGGATCATCAGTTGGCACCCCCTACCACCACCACCAAACCCCTTTACCACTTCTTTCTCCTCTTCCCCTTCATGATATTCCAGAGAAAAAGAAATGAACAAGAACTAGACCTTCCCAGATGAGTCTCTCTGTCCATTTCAGTTAAGGGCTCGGAGCAGCGACCAGGTGTTGCTCCCCTCTCTCTCTGCCCAAAAGGCTGCCTTACTCCATCAATCCCCTCCTGTGCAAGTGACTAATTTACTTTGAAAGCTCAGGCCAAACTGGCAGTTAACCTTGACCTTCTCTCTACACATCTGGGTCTATAGAAAATGAAAATCAGGATTTCTCTGGCATCCACAGCAAATGAAATACGAGGACTTTCTCCAGGCAGAGGCAGAATGTCAGGAGCTATTTCAGAACTGGCTACAGCTATTCCAAAGGAGAGTCTGCACCTGGGCAGGACAATGCCCCCTTGATCTGGGGCTGTGTCCAGTACGGAGTCCTCACAGCTAGGGATGCTACAAGGGGCTCCTGCCTCAGGAAAGGAAAAATAAGTGGCCATTGTCCTCCACATTGGTTCACTGACGGTATCACAGAAAGCTGGAGCTGGACCAGTAACCACATTTTACAGATGGAGAAAGGGAGGCTCAGAGAGGGAGATGGTAGGTGGTCAAGGACACACACAGCAAGTTAACAGTAAAGCTGAGGACAGAACCCTGAACTCCTGACCCTGATGCTAGTACAGTGTGGGAACAGATTTCATGAAGAAAAAACCCATATAGATACAGAATTTAAGAGAGAGGGGTCGAAGTCAGCTGTCAGGGTTTGAACCAGGGGTTTAGCAAAGGAGTTGGGGCCTTACTTTCCAAACAGTAGATCTACCAAAAGGATTAACTAGGTCCTCCAGGATGGTTTGCAACAATTACCAGAATGACAGGCTGCCCTCAAACTGGTCAGCCCTGTCGCAAAGAGCCCTCTATACTCAAGACAGCAGCCTGATCCTGGGAAGAGAAAGGAAAACCATCCAAAGTCAGCCTCTTCCCTTATCCGGCCAACCATCAGTCAAGTTCAACCCTGATGCACAACTTATCCACTTCCCACGGGACCGAGCAAATCCCACAAGAGAACCTGAAATGTCCCACTGTGTGAAACAGTTCATGCATATATAGCCTCACTGGCACCTAGGAGCTAGGACAGTAGGAGTGATGTGACAGAGCTTTTGCTATCAGTCTACATGTACTCCTCTCTCTCTCTCTCTCTCTCTCTCTCTCTCACACACACACACACACACACACACACACACACACACAAACACACACAAATGTACACAGGTGAGTTCAGAGGAGACAAAAATAATTAAGATCTCAGTCTTGGCTGCAAGAAACACAACACCTAATCAGCCTGGACAAGTTCAGAAGGGGTCATGGGTAGTCTGAGAAGGGACAGGGGAAGCATCTGAGGTTCCATCCATTCCATCCTCAGAGCACTGGGCACAAATAGCCTCTGGTGAATTTGAGGGTTCTCCCACCACAGCCCCCACTTCTGGATTCCCAGAAAGTCAAAGGCAGCAGGCCCCTCAAAGACCAGGAGCTCCACCACCATCCCCCAGGGCCTGAAGCACCAAGGAGAGCGTGATCCTTGCACCCTCCGAGGAATCCACAGGATCTGGGAAAGAAAGACGGCTGGGAAAGAAGGAGGGTGGAGAGGAAGAAGGCCCAGGTGCCTCTTTGGGCAGATGGGTAAACAAGAAAAGGAGCTGACCTGAGCAGGAAACATCGCGATCAGCAGGTGGGGGGAAAAGCGGAAAAGACATGGACACCAAATAGAAGGACCAGCATCTCCAGAAGAAGAAGTCATCCTGGGATACAGGGCTGCAGGATCCTCCAAAAGAGAGGGATGCTGGAAGAGGTGAGGGGACACCAGACAGGGACAGAAAAGAGGATGGTAACCTATGGTAAGAAACGGACCATCACACTGGGCATCAGTTGATTCGATTTCTGAATAGCGTAGGACAACTCCTATCCTTCCCTGAGCCTCAATTTTCCCATCTAAAACAATGGGAAGAACCGAGGAGTCTCTGGAGCTGACTCTGACGAGGCAGACAGGGGCCGATGAAGGAAGGAACCGAAGGCCAGAAGTGAACTCAGGAAGAGCGTGTTTCCAACTGCATGGCAACTGGGGGACTCACCTGTCCGGCCGCCGGGGCCACCGCTGCTCCGGATCCCCCGGGGGTGCCGTCGGGCTGCCGCTCGCGGTACAGCGCCCAGAGCCCCACGTTGGGCAGAAGGACCAGGGCCGCCAGCACCAGCGCCACCGCCTGCAGAAGCCGCTTCTCCTTCCGCCTCATCGGGGCCGGTCAGCCCCGCCGCGCCCCGCCGGCCCCGCCGCGCCGCCCCCAGCTCCGCGCGTCCGCCTGTCCGCCCGGCGGCGGCAGTACCTCAGCGAAGAGAAGCGACCGCGGCGCCGGCCCCGCTCCAACTCCGCGGCACTTCCGCCGCTCGCAGGCGGGGGAGCCGGACTCCGCCACCGCGCCGCCACCGCGCCGCCACCGCGGGGGGGGTTCTCCGCCAACACCGCCGCCCCCTAGTGCTGCCGAGCCGCGCGTCTCACCCCGCCTCCTCGGGGTCGGCTGCCGAGAGCCATATGTCGCGAGCCGCGGCCTTCTCGCTGCTCTTTCTGCTCCGCCCGGACGCGGCGAGGGCCCAGTGCAGACAGCTCCCCCCTCTCGGGCCGCGATGGTGCGGCCCGCTCCTCCGCTGCTCCCCGCCCGCGGGAGCTTTGCGAAAGTCGGGGAGTTGGCAAGTTGGGCGCTAACTGGTGTGGGCTGGGACGCGCTCCCAGGGACCCCAAAGTCCCGCCTGGCCACTTCGGCTCCGGACTCCAGCCGAGAGTTTTCGGGCTCCCCAGGGATATGCAAATCGTGCTGGAGCCCGGCCGGACACTCCGCGCCTGGGAGTAGGGCTGTGACTTCCCACCCCCAGAGGGTCGGTCCCGAGGACCTGAGGACCTCCTTTGCCCCCCGGGCCTCGGCGTTCCCAGGCGGGAAAAGGAGCCGCAGCTGCGCTGCACGCGTGAGGTTCTGTGGGGCGGGCCCTGGTTTTCTTCCCTCCGAGTTCCTGGCAGTAGGTGTGAATGCCCTCTGTAAACTGGGCGGTGCTGTCCCCTCCCACCCCGCCACCTGTCTGTTGTCCTTGCCAGCCGGCGGGGAGGTGCCCGGAGCTTCTCTGCAGGACTTTTTCTCACGCGAGTACAGCCTCCTTGGAGTTGGAATGCCCTCCAGTCCTACGTGTGCCTCTGGGCACTCAGCTTACGGAGCCCTTTCAAGAAACCTTTTGTCGGTTCCTATCTCCCCTTCAGCTACTCAGCAAACTGTGCCAGGGACCGGGATGAAATGAAAACAGGCTCGAGCCCTGACATCTGGGAGCAGAAACATTAAACACATAATCGCATTAGACAAGCGAATGTGTCTATAACCGTGGTGAGGGTTCTGAGGAAGTCGGGCCGTCTGGGCTCTGCGGACGGACCGCCAAGGGGCTCGACTCCGATGGCGATGCCTGTGACTCCTACAATGCTCTTCACTTAATTGCTTCCTCTCTGATGCCGAGGGACGACGCGCCCTCTTGGTTGCCTTCCTTTTTGCCATCCCCACATGCGTTCTCTTGATTCTCTGGGTCTCCAGCCCAGACGCTGACCCCCGTGCCTGGCTAGCTGCTAGCCCCCCAGCCTTGGACCAGCATCCTGACGAGTCCTGCTTCCCAGTTCTTCCAGCTCCAGGGTGAGCAATGGAGATTCAGTTTTCTGCAATCATAGCTCGGATCTTGACATGTGCTACAAAACCTTCAAAACTCCATCTTTGGACTTCCCTGGTGGCTCAGTGGTTAAGAACCCGCCTGCCAATGCAGGGGACACGGGTTCGAGCCCTGGTCCAGGAAGATCCCACATGCTGCAGAGCAACTAAGCCCATGAGGCACAACTGCTGAGCCTGTGCCCTAGAGCCCGCCAGCCACAACTACTGAGCCCGTGTGCCACAACTACTGAAGCCCCCGCACCTAGAGCCCATGCTCCGCATCAAGAGAAGCCACCGCGATGAGGAGCCCGCGCACCACAGTGAAGAGTAGCCCCCACTCCCCGCAACTAGAGAAAGCCTGCGTGCAAGGAAGACCCAACACAGATATTAATTAATTAATTTTTTAAAAAACCAACTCCCATCATCTAGGCTAGAGCTGATCAAACATTCTCTCCTGCTTTCTGCCCTGCCCTGCCAATTGCTGGCTGTTTTCCTTCATGTGCTGTGGACCACGCAGCTCCTTCCACCCAGAAAGCCTGCTCTTCTCCATCTCTGTCAGCGGAAACCTGGTCCATCCTTCTATGTCTACTTGAACTGCCACCTCCTCCATGAAGTCCTCCAAAACTCCTCCTCAGGGGGCTGCTGTCTTTGGATTTGTCACAGTAGTGCTTACCTTTTATTGAAATACTTACTCTATGCCAGGCACCATGTTAAACCCTTGGCAAGCGTTACCTCTTTTTTTTTTTTTTTTTTTTTTTTTGTTGTACGTGGGCCTCTCACTTTTGTGGCCTCTCCCGTTGCGGAGCACAGGCTGCGGATGCACAGGCTCAGTGGGCACGGCTCACAGGCCCAGCCGCTCCGTGGCAGGTGGGATCCTCCCGGACCGGGGCACGAACCCGTGTCCCCTGCATTGGCAGGTGGATTCTCAACCACTGCGCCACCAGGGAAAACTGCGTTACCTCTTTTAATGCTCACAGTTACTCTGTGAGGTAAGTGGTTTTCTTATCCTTTTTTGCAGGTGAGATTCAGATTAAAGAAAGCTGCAGCCAGAATGCTTCTGGTTTAACAAAGATCAGGTAAGATCCTCCCTGTGCTCAAATCCCTCCAATGGCTTCGCATCTTCCACTGGATTCCTAGAAGGGACTACAAGGTCCTACAAGGCTATTTATGAACAGCTCTCATCCTTTACTCTCTTCATTGTGCCCCAGCCCACTGGCCTTCTTCCTGTTCCTCAGAGCACGCCAGGCACATTCCTGCCTCTTGGCCTTTGCACTTGCTATTACTGCTGCCTAGAATACCCACTCTGCCCTCCCTAGATCCTAGCCCTATGCCTTTTTAAATTCTTTTATTGTGGTAGAAATACCATTTTAACCATTCAGTGGCATTAAGTACATTCACATTGTTGTACAGCCATCACCTCTCTCCATTTCTAGAACTTTTTCATCTTCCCACCCTGAAACTCTGTACCCGTTTAACACTAACTCCCCAATTCCCACCACCCCCTCCATTCCCCTCAACCCCTGGTAACCACCCACCATTCTGTTTTCTGTCTTTACGAATTTGACTATTGTAGGTACTCCATATAAGTGGAATCATACGATATTTGACCTTTTGTGTCTGGCTTATTTCACTTAGCATAATGTTTTCAAGATTCATTCATATTGTAGCATGTGTCAGAATTTCACTCTTTTTTAAGATTGAATAATATTCCATTGTATATATATACGTATTTTGCTTATCCATTCATCCATGGATGGACATTTGGATTATTTTCACCTTTTAGGCTATGGTGAATAATACTGCACTGAATAGCCCTGTGGTGTTTTGTTTCGTTTTTTGTGGTACGCGGGCCTCTCACTGTTGTGGCCTCTCCTGTTGCGGAGCACAGGCTCCGGACGCGCAGGCTCAGCGGCCGTGGCTCACGGGCCCAGCCGCTCCGCGGCGCGGCATGTGGGATCTTCCCAGACCGGGGCACAAACCGGCGTCCCCTGCATCGGCAGGCGGATTCTCAACCACTGCGCCACCAGGGAAGCCCCGCCCTGTGGTTTTTATCCTGCAGTTGCTGGATAAAAACAACTGTAATTTCTGTAATTGAATTTCCATCCAGTCTCTTTGACAAAAGTGGAAGTTTATAGAGGGAAACACAATGTGGCAACACTTTTATGCACCTGCCTCCACAGCACCACACACAGTGCTAGAAACAGTAGCTAGAGTGATCCATTTACAAACACGAGGCTTGCTCTGCTCCTGGGAACTGGCTTATGACTTCCCTTCAAGTTAGAATAGTCTATGAGTATCCTTACCACAACCCATGAGGCCCTCAGTGATCTGGCCTGACTTCTAGATTGTGCCCTCTCTCCTTCCCTTCTAGTTACACTGATTTTATTACTGTATTTCTCAAATGCACTAGGTTGGAAATGGTCTCAGGGCCTTTGCAAATTTGCTGTGCCATTGCATCTCTTCCTCTAAACCTTTACATGCTTCTCTCCCTGCCATGTCTCAGGAAACAAATCAAATGTTCTTTAGAGAGAACTTCCCTCACCAGCTGATCTATTGATAAAATACCAGAGATCGCCTCCATCATCTCCTTTTGCTTGATTTTTCTTCAGAACAGGTATCATCTTTGGTTTCCCTCTCTGGAATGTGAGCTCCAAGCAAGGAGGAACTTTGTAATTTGTTGTCTTCTGCATTATGCCCTGCCTCTGCTAGCACACACTTCTCTTTTTGTGAATCAGAAAATTGGTGCTGCTTCTAGGTTGAGGAATTTGAAAAAAGGGTGCCCATCTCCCCCTGGGCCAAAGCAGAGCTAGCGGTGCCAGCGCACATGTATTTCAGCTCCTACTCCTGTTCTACCGTATGAAGCTAAGCTGTGGCTCCTTCTAGGCCTGGAACACAGTAGGTGCTAAATAATTACCAGTTGAGCGAAGTATAGCAGCTGAGGTCATGTATGGGAAAATCTTCCATGTCTCTCTCCTCCCCACCCCTTCCAGCTCCCAGGAGGATCCTGCACAAAATTGGATTTAAGCTGTTTCTTATGTCTTACCTGAGTGACTTATTGATCAAAGCTGCACACCAGCCGGTTCAGTCCTCAACAGAAACTCTAGCCCATGAACCCAGCTTTAATCTCAGGGGTGCACTGGGCATGGGGTGGTGGGGCCCGGGGGTGGGTGTGAGGGATCCTCTCAGTACTGTATCTCACACACCAAGACAATACCATTGGAGACATGTGAGCAGCACATGAGCTCAGGCTGTTTTCCTGGGAAGACTGATCTAGTCGCCAACTGAAATTGAACAAGAAATGTTGCTTTCATACCCAGACAAAACTGTACTTCGAAAGGATACATGCACCCCAATGTTCATTGCAGCTCTATTCACAATAGCCAGGACATGGAAACAACCTCAATGTCCATAGACAGAGGAATGGATAAAGAAGATGTGGCACACATACACAATGGAATATTACTCAGCCATAAGAATAGAATGAAATAATGCCATTTGCAGCAACATGGATGGACATAGAGATTATCATACCAAGTGAAGTAAGAAAGACACAAATACCGTATATCACTTATAGGTGGAATCTAAAATATGACACAAATGAACACATCTATGAGACAGAAACAGACTCACAAAGAGAACAGACTTGTGGTTGCCGGGCGTAGGGGGTGGGGGAGGGATGGATTGGGAGTTTGGGATTAGCAGATGTAAACTAGTATATATAGGATGGATAAACAACTAGGTCCTACTGTATAGCACAGGGAACTATATTCAATATCCTGTGATAAACCACAATGGAAAAGAATATGAAGAAGAATATATGTGTATAACTGAGTCACTTTGCTGTACAGCAGAAATTAACACAACATTGTAAATCAACTGTACTTCAATAAAATTTTTAAAAAATAAAATAAATAAAAATTTTAAAAAATTTTAATAAAAAAGTAAAATAAAAAGAAATGTTGCTTTCAGAGTGAGCCGTCCTAGGCCTATTGTGGGCATTAAATGAGATAATTCGCATAAAGGGCTTACCGCAGATGCTGGCCTAATGTAACAACTGTGGGTGAAGTAAAAGTCCAGCACCCATAAGAGCACCAGGGATGAACAGGATTTCAGCTGCATGGCAAAAACCTCCACCTCTGGCCCGAGCCTCTCCGATCTCATCTGTCACGCTCCTTGTCACTCCCTCCAAGCCAGCCACACCCACCTTCTTCCTGGTCCTTGAATGCGTTATGCTCATTCCAGCCCCAAGGCCTCTCTGCCAGGAATGCTGTTTCCCCAGATCTTCCTCCACTGTTGTCTCTCTCAGCTTTCAGATCTCAGCTTAAACATCCTCTCCTCACAGAGACCCTCACTGACCACCCACCCAAAGTTCTGTCTTCTGTACTTTCCATCTTGCTGTGTTCTCTGCATAATGCATATCCCTCTTGGTCATAGTTTTATGTATTTGCTTGTTGACTTGTTTATTATTGAGCTCCTCCAAATAGAAGGTCAGCTGCATGGGGCTGAGATCTCAACTGATCATTCTTGCTCTGTCCCCACGTCCTGGAACATACGTGCCTGGCACATAGAAAGTGTTTAATGCACACATTATTTTATTTTATTTTATTTTTTTGCGGTATGCGGGCCTCTCACTGTTGTGGCCTCTCCCGTTGCGGAGCACAGGCTCCGGACGCGCAGGCTCAGCAGCCATGGCTCACGGGCCCAGCCGCTCCTTGGCATGTGGGATCTTCCTGGACCGGGGCACGAACCCGTGTCCCCTGCATCGACAGGCGGACTCTCAACCACTGTGCCACCAGGGAAGCCCGAATGCACACTTTTGATGAATGTTAAGTATCTCCTCTCTTCCCCCATCTTCCCATCTTTACTTCCTTTTCTTTCTTTTCTTTTCCTTTATTTTTATGATCTGCATATTGTCTTGCTCACTCTTCAGTTTTCCACTTGTCATGAGTAACAGGAAGAACTTTCAGTCTCCCCAGGACATCCTTCAGCAAGAAGGGTCAATTGGAAGAGAGGCAACAAGACAGGTGCAGGCCATCAGCCTTCCTGATGAGGATACGAAAACCTTTCCTACTAGATGTCCTTACCTTGGCTTTCTCAGTGTGGTTGGCCCCATTTGTCAAGGGCTCTGCCCTCTGTCTGGTCTGGCCTAGGCCTGAGCTGAGGGGGTGTGAAGGCGGAATGGATCAGCAAGTCAGGAGGTGTTGGCCTGATCATCAGTCTACCTCTAACACTGTTTAACCTTGGCCAAGTCCCTCAGCTACTCTGAGCCTCAGTTTCCTCATACGTTAAACGAGGATAATCGTGACTCTGTAATGAAATCATTTCCAAGCTGGTGAGAGAGAGGTCAGCTTGACTCTAAGGAAAACCCAAAAAACTATGAGTGTTGGACTTCTGTGTGCATGCAAGCCTGAAGCCTTCTTGCTCCTCCTCTCCTTGGAGATTGTCAAGCTTGTCGTACACGCTTAGAGAAGCCTACCTGAGTTCCCTGAACAGACTAAGCTCCCCTTAGCAGTGCCTTTCCTTAACAGTCACAGTGTTTCCAGTTACAGGGTGATTGTTTGATATCTGTGTCCTCCACTGGACTGTGTCCTCCGCTGGATTGTGAGCTCCACTGGCAGAGATCATCTTGTTTTTGTTCATTTGTTTGTTTTCCTCCCCAGCATATCCTCAATGCCTAATACAGTACCTGGCCCAATATAGGTTCTCAACAAACATTTGGGAAATGAATCACCTCTTTAAAACCTGCACTCAGGAAACTCATTAACGCTGGTGTCAGTGACCCAAATTGCTCTACCAGGCTGGTCATTTAACAAGGTTCAAACTTCTAAATATAGAGCAAGAGAACCCAAGTCCTGGAGCTGAAATTTCCCCACATGGCTCTGATAAGCCTGGATCAGTCCAGATTTTGTCCTTCCCTTCCTGTGCAGCTTCAGACCTGTCACTCCAATTCTCTGAGCATCACCTTTATCATTAATGGATTCAGGAATGTATGTGGTAACAGGAATTAGAGCTGTCTAGATAAATATAGAATATGGTTGCATTAAATAAAGCCTTTGAACCAGATGCTTGTTGAGGTCTTTTTTAATTCTAAAATTCTGGGATTCAATCTTGCAAGGTAGGTTGCGAAAAGGGGAGCCAGATGTGGTGGTTCAGTCCAGTGTGTGCATTTAGTGGCATTTCAGCTCCTGATTTGAACAAAAAGAAAGGGTTTGCGGGATGCCTATTTGAAATGACCTCTAGACAGAAAACTGCCTGTCTCTCGCTTGGAGTCTACTTTGTCATTTCCACATTGAGATGCCAATTAAACCTATCCTGCCAACTATAAAGGAATGCTATTGAATCAAGACAGTGGAGGCGGAAAGTGCCTCAGGTAGAACACGAGGATTTGAAAGAGCAAACAGAGAAGGCTATACATCTTAAAGAGCCAATATACTACATCGTTGGATGGGTGCATCTCAGAGTATTAGTCAGAAGGGTCAGATGCACATATCAGATGTAGAGGGCGCCACCCTCCTCCTGGCACTGCCGCTAAAATAAATATCAGGGCTTCCTGTTTAATTACTTTTCATTTTTGCATAAAAGAAGAAAGTTGTACAAAATACAAACAGAGAGGTGGTAGGGTGCAGTGGAAAGGGACTTCCTAGAAGTCTGAGGCTCGTGGAGAAGTGTCATTGTCTGTGGGCACTTCTGTAATATAAAGTGTTGGGTACTCTATAATCCAGTGGTCTTAACCTTGGCTGCACATGGAATCACCTGGGGACCTTTTAAAACTCTGGATGCCCACCCGGCACCCCAGACCAGTTAAGTCAGAACCTCTGGAGGTAGGACTCAGCCATTCCTAGGTGATTCCAAGCTTGAGCGAACTACTGCTCCGTGGCTTTCGGCTCGAAAACGCTTTTCACAGTTTCCTTTGGTCTAAGCGGCATGTCATTGGATGTTCCACTAGGTGGCACCTTCCAGCAAACTTCAGTGGGTCCGGAGAGGTCTGTCTTAGTCTAACAGTAAGGAATGAATTTGGAAAGCAAGACTTGGTGGTCTTTACCGGCGACATCTACACTCTTGATGAGAGGCTGAACTTGTTTGTTAACAACTTGCTGGTGAGCGCTGGAGCCACAGAATGTTAAATTTCGTCCCTGCTAGGAAGCTGAGGCGTGGAGAGGGAGCAGCTTCATCCCTTACTATTGGGCTCACTCATTCACCAGTGCACCCTGGTCTCTTCCCGCTGATCAGTCTAACAGGAACACCACCGCCCTCCACTCCCCACCCGCACCTCCCACCCTCGCTCAAAAGTCCTCGATGAGTCCCGTTATGGGCAGTAGTGAACATCTGTTCTTTTTTAAATTTATTTTTGGCTGCATTGGGTCTTCCTTGCCGCGTGCAGGCTTTCTCTAGTTGCAGCCAGCAGAGGCTACTTTTTGTTGCAGTGCGCAGGCTTCTCATTAAGGGTGGCTTCTCTTGGTGCGGAGCATGGGCTCTAGACGCGAGGGCTTCAATAGTTGTGGCACGGGGCTCCGTAGTTGTGGTTTGCAGGCTCCGTAGTTGTGGCGCAGGGGCTTAGTTGCTCCGCGGCATGTGGGATCTTCCCGGACCAGGGCTCGAACCCGTGTCCCCTGCATTGGCAGGCGGATTCTTAACCACTGCGCCACCAGGGAAGTCCCAACATCTGTTCTTTTAATCTGGTCAGTTAACAACACCCTGATTATTCTTTGGGGATTTACCTTCCTGCATCTGATGCCTATTTGAAATGACCTCTAGACAGAAAACTGCCTGTCTCTCGCTTGGAGTCTACTTTGTCATTTCCACATTGAGATGCCAATTAAACCTATCCTGCCAACTATAAAGGAATGCTATTGAATCAAGACAGTGGAGGCGGAAAGTGCCTCAGGTAGAACACGAGGATTTGAAAGAGCAAACAGAGAAGGCTATACATCTTAAAGAGCCAATATACTACATCGTTGGATGGGTGCATCTCAGAGTATTAGTCAGAAGGGTCAGATGCACATATCAGATGTAGAGGGCGCCACCCTCCTCCTGGCACTGCCGCTAAAATAAATATCAGGGCTTCCTGTTTAATTACTTTTCATTTTTGCATAAAAGAAGAAAGTTGTACAAAATACAAACAGAGAGGTGGTAGGGTGCAGTGGAAAGGGACTTCCTAGAAGTCTGAGGCTCGTGGAGAAGTGTCATTGTCTGTGGGCACTTCTGTAATATAAAGTGTTGGGTACTCTATAATCCAGTGGTCTTAACCTTGGCTGCACATGGAATCACCTGGGGACCTTTTAAAACTCTGGATGCCCACCCGGCACCCCAGACCAGTTAAGTCAGAACCTCTGGAGGTAGGACTCAGCCATTCCTAGGTGATTCCAAGCTTGAGCGAACTACTGCTCCGTGGCTTTCGGCTCGAAAACGCTTTTCACAGTTTCCTTTGGTCTAAGCGGCATGTCATTGGATGTTCCACTAGGTGGCACCTTCCAGCAAACTTCAGTGGGTCCGGAGAGGTCTGTCTTAGTCTAACAGTAAGGAATGAATTTGGAAAGCAAGACTTGGTGGTCTTTACCGGCGACATCTACACTCTTGATGAGAGGCTGAACTTGTTTGTTAACAACTTGCTGGTGAGCGCTGGAGCCACAGAATGTTAAATTTCGTCCCTGCTAGGAAGCTGAGGCGTGGAGAGGGCGCAGCTTCATGCCTTACTACTGGGCTCACTCATTCACCAGTGCACCCTGGTCTCTTCCCGCTGATCAGTCTAACAGGAACACCACCTTCCTCCACTCCCCACCCGCACCTCCCACCCTCGCTCAAAAGTCCTCGATGAGTCCCGTTATGGGCAGTAGTGAACATCTGTTCTTTTTTAAATTTATTTTTGGCTGCATTGGGTCTTCCTTGCCGCGTGCAGGCTTTCTCTAGTTGCAGCCAGCAGAGGCTACTTTTTGTTGCAGTGCGCAGGCTTCTCATTAAGGGTGGCTTCTCTTGGTGCGGAGCATGGGCTCTAGACGCGAGGGCTTCAATAGTTGTGGCACGGGGCTCCGTAGTTGTGGTTTGCAGGCTCCGTAGTTGTGGCGCAGGGGCTTAGTTGCTCCGCGGCATGTGGGATCTTCCCGGACCAGGGCTCGAACCCGTGTCCCCTGCATTGGCAGGCGGATTCTTAACCACTGCGCCACCAGGGAAGTCCCAACATCTGTTCTTTTAATCTGGTCAGTTAACAACACCCTGATTATTCTTTGGGGATTTACCTTCCTGCATCTCAGCTGGGAGGCTGGATCAGAGCTGACTCCACCCTCAGCTTCTGGCTTAGCCAATCACAGTACGCTCTCTGCTCCTGCTACAGTGATTGGTCCAGGGATGGATACCTGACCTACCCAAGGCAAAATATAATAGAACAATCGCATTTGAATTCTGTGGCTTTTTATCATGATGTAGTGGTCCCTTCCAGACCCACCATGAGGAGTGGACTGGATGTCTTACCCTTGTTCCTCACTGCCCCAGGGATGCTATATAGCATACATCAGTGGGCTTCCCTGCCTTCTGTCTTCCTGTTGGCGTTAGCCCTTGGGGAGCCAGGGCAGGATACCAAAAAGAGGGAGCAGAGTCAGGTCAGGGTGTTTCTTTTCCCAGCTTCCTTACTGGGATGATGTCACAGGCTGGCTGCGTCCACCACTAAAGACCACAGCTGCTGTCAGGCAGGCCTCCCTCTCTGGATTCTGAGAACTGCCCTCCCCTCCCCCTTCAGGCCAGGGCTGGACAGCACACCACTGATTCTAGCCCCAGGGTACTGCACTGTTCTTTGTTGTTACCCTATACCCTTCCCATTGTCCTCTTAGTAAACGTGCCTCACATTTCCCAGCGTGGGAGAACTATGCATTTTCTGCTGAGACCCTGACTGAATCAAGTGGAGAAGCTCCAGAGAACCTGAGAACAGCACCAACACAGAGGAAAGTGGAGCTGAGAGATCACCCAGTTACCCAAGCCAACCCGTGATGTCATCCCTGCCTCCACTCTAGCTCACCTCCCACATTCAAACAATTACCTAATAATGCTGATTTTATTGCCTAATACATTTTACATGTATCCCTTCCCCTCTAGGCCTACTGTATGAGACATATTTCAGGTGCCTGCAAGAAGAATCCCTGATCAAAACTCTCTACCTCAAATGGCCAAATTCTCTACCTTGTGGACCCTCATCTATGGGCTGGCCCTTGGCCTATGATTTACCTGACCCAGATCAAAAGGATGAGCAGAGCCACGCAGATTCTGTCTCAGAAATTGGAATCAAGTGGCACAGAGAGAAGAAGGCAGTTGGTTGTGGTCTCTGAATGTGGAAGTTCAGGGGGCATCAGGGTGGAGATTACTTTTGGGGCACACACAAGGAGAAGTTAATGGGGAAGCAGAAACCATCAATAACACAAGAAATGCATTAGTTAAGAAAAAGACAATGGAGCAGAGGTGCAAGGAATAGAGATGCTAAGAGAGTTAATTATGAAAAATAACTGCCCTGGCTCCTGGTTTCCTAGTTCAAGTCCTTGTTTCTGGGATGCCTGCCTGGATCCGGATCCCTGCCCTAGGGCTTCTGTGGGGTTCTCCTGCTGTATAACTTTTTCTTGAAGTTATGAGCAAGCTTCTGCCCCTTATGATCAAAGGAGCCTTGGCCTTGATACCCTAGTCTCAGAGTCCAAGTTAAAGCCTTTATCATCTGACCCTTGAATTGTTACAGGAGTCTCCTAACTCCTCCACCACTTCAGTCCTGCATCTCTTAAGGTCCATCCTCCCCACCAGAGTGACTATTCTGGTCCACAGACGTGCCACGTTGCTTCCTGAATCACAGTACGCTCTCTGCTCCTGCTACAGTGATTGGTCCAGGGATGGATACCTGACCTACCCAAGGCAAAATATAATAGAACAATCGCATTTGAATTCTGTGGCTTTTTATCATGATGTAGTGGTCCCTTCCAGACCCACCATGAGGAGTGGACTGGATGTCTTACCCTTGTTCCTCACTGCCCCAGGGATGCTATATAGCATACATCAGTGGGCTTCCCTGCCTTCTGTCTTCCTGTTGGTGTTAGCCCTTGGGGAACCAGGGCAGGATACCAAAAAGAGGGAGCAGAGTCAGGTCAGGGTGTTTCTTTTCCCAGCTTCCTTACTGGGATGATGTCACAGGCTGGCTGCGTCCACCACTAAAGACCACAGCTGCTGTCAGGCAGGCCTCCCTCTCTGGATTCTGAGAACTGCCCTCCCCTCCCCCTTCAGGCCAGGGCTGGACAGCACACCACTGATTCTAGCCCCAGGGTACTGCACTGTTCTTTGTTGTTACCCTATACCCTTCCCATTGTCCTCTTAGTAAACGTGCCTCACATTTCCCAGCGTGGGAGAACTATGCATTTTCTGCTGAGACCCTGACTGAATCAAGTGGAGAAGCTCCAGAGAACCTGAGAACAGCACCAACACAGAGGAAAGTAGAGCTGAGAGATCACCCAGTTACCCAAGCCAACCCGTGATGTCATCCCTGCCTCCACTCTAGCTCACCTCCCACATTCAAACAATTACCTAATAATGCTGATTTTATTGCCTAATACATTTTACATGTATCCCTTCCCCTCTAGGCCTACTGTATGAGACATATTTCAGGTGCCTGCAAGAAGAATCCCTGATCAAAACTCTCTACCTCAAATGGCCAAATTCTCTACCTTGTGGACCCTCATCTATGGGCTGGCCCTTGGCCTATGATTTACCTGACCCAGATCAAAAGGATGAGCAGAGCCACGCAGATTCTGTCTCAGAAATTGGAATCAAGTGGCACAGAGAGAAGAAGGCAGTTGGTTGTGGTCTCTGAATGTGGAAGTTCAGGGGGCATCAGGGTGGAGATTACTTTTGGGGCACACACAAGGAGAAGTTAATGGGGAAGCAGAAACCATCAATAACACAAGAAATGCATTAGTTAAGAAAAAGACAATGGAGCAGAGGTGCAAGGAATAGAGATGCTAAGAGAGTTAATTATGAAAAATAACTGCCCTGGCTCCTGGTTTCCTAGTTCAAGTCCTTGTTTCTGGGATGCCTGCCTGGATCCGGATCCCTGCCCTAGGGCTTCTGTGGGGTTCTCCTGCTGTATAACTTTTTCTTGAAGTTATGAGCAAGCTTCTGCCCCTTATGATCAAAGGAGACTTGGCCTTGATACCCTAGTCTCAGAGTCCAAGTTAAAGCCTTTATTATCTGACCCTTGAATTGTTACAGGAGTCTCCTAACTCCTCCACCACTTCAGTCCTGCATCTCTTAAGGTCCATCCTCCCCACCAGAGTGACTATTCTGGTCCACAGACGTGCCACGTTGCTTCCTGCTGGTGATCTCCCCATTGCCTTCACAATAAAGTTCAAGTTGCTGGCCTTGAACTCTGTGCAAAACTGCTAGTAGTTCCTTACCTTAATCCTGTGGTCTCTCACCTCCATGCCCTTCCTTATGCTGTTGCTTCTTCTGGGCTGCCCTTCACCTCCTTCCCTCTGGACGCATTCTCAGCCGGCTTGAAGGTCATTTGCTCCCCCCCTCACCTCCTTACTGAGTCCTTCCTCCTGACACCCAGTGGAGCTAAGAGCCCATACTACTAGGTTAATTTTCCCCACAATACTTGTGTAATTTCTATTTTAGCATTTATATATTGATGAAGATGATGGGGATGCTGTTAGCTAACTTTGATGGAGCTCTTCTTACATACCAAACTCTAAGTTAGCATTTTACAAACATCCTCTCTTTTAATCCTCACCCAAACCCTCTGAGGTAGGTTTGATTATTATTCCTAATTTCCAGAAGAGAACACTGAAGCAGAGAGGTGAAGTGACCTGCCTAAGTAGGAAGGGGTAGACTCAAGGCTACTGTTCATTTCTTTGCTTTTTAACAGCAGCTTTTTTGAGATATAATTCACATGCCATTCATTTCATTCACCCACTTCAAGTGTCCAGTTCAATGGATTTTAGTAGTCACAGAGCTGTGTGTAGCCACCATCACGATCAGTTTTAGAATGTTTTCATCACCCCAAGAAGAAACTCAGACTCATTAATCAGTCATTTTTTGCTGCTACTCTTAGCAGCTGGCATGGTGCCCAGCACGTGGTATCTGTTCAACCAGCACTTTTTGAAGAATGGATGGCTGTTCTACGTAAGAGGATGGTGGAAAGTTCAGAGAGAGCCCGTTTGTGCAATGCTCTTTGCATTTCAATATCAATCTAGGGATTTGCCTGATTCTTCAGTTTATTTGGTTTACGCTGTTTCTCTCTAGTAAGAACCACTGCTTATTATCTTTTAGGTGCCAAACCATACACTGAGTGATTTGCCTATGTTATCTCATTAATGCCCATAACAACACTTGGGAATAGGTATTATTGTATCCATAATAGAGATGAGAAAGCCAAGGCTTGGGATTTTATCAATCTGCCTAAAGTCATACAAATTGTAATCACCACCATCTTAACATTAAGTAAACTACTACCACCTGTAATTGAACCATGCCTGGGTACTATGTTAAGTTCTTTATGTCCATCACCCATTTTTGTCATCTAGTCATTCATTCAATTGTTATTTATTGAGAACCCACTACATGCCAGGCACTATGACAAGTGCTAGAGTTTCAGTGGTGGGCAAACAGATTAATCATGGTCTCCCGGGGCTAACGGTCCAGCGGTAGAAAAGGCATTGTAAAAAATGAACATACAAATAACAATTGTATTTGGTGGGAGGAAGGAGAAGGGTCCTCAATGGCTGTTGGGGGCAGAACTGATATTAGAACTTAATAGTGTTGGAATCCAGTCCAACAGTCTTAGGCCATTCTAATGGGATATTTGTCTTGCCAATGTCTCTCCGGGCAGTGCTTGTCTCTGTAGGAGGTCTGCAGTAAACAGGTCCCTGCCACTTACCCTGGGAGGCCTAAATGCATGGGCATACACACACACACACACACACACACACAGCCCATACCCCTACCTGCACGGAGAGCTAGGAGAGAAGCAATGCAGTAGGCTTTGCAAAGGCTCTCTGTCTCAGCTGGGGGATGTGAGTTTCAAGAGCACTTTCTATATACTGTGCTGCACTTTGCTTTTATCATGTAAATGATCCTGAAGATCTTGCCATAAAAATACAGAGAGATTGTCCCATTCTTTTTTTCCAGTTGCAAAGTACTCCACAGTGTGTGAATAAACCAAGGTTCAACAGTCCCCCAAATCTCAAAAGGAGATTTGAAGTTGTTTTCAGTTTGGGGCTATTAATGTCATAATGAATAACCTTGTGCCTACCTTGTTCTGTAGCGTGGAGGTGAATCTTCAGAGGAAATCCCTAGAAGTAGGATTTGCTGGGTCAAAGGGTAAATGCATCTGTAGTTTTGAAGGATATTGCTAAATTCCCCACCATAGAGGTCCAATCTTTTTGCACTCCCATCAGCAGTGTATGAGAGCACCTGAATCTTCACAGCCTAGGTGTACATAATTTTTTTTTTAAGTACTCATTCTATATAAAAACCTACACTCCCAAATTCTCTTAAAAACTGCAAGATCTGGCAGCACTGGACCTGTCTTCCTACATGGTCATAACAAACCGGGGCTGAGTGGTCACTGAGGCCAAGTTGACACTACAGCCCTTGTGGGTCTTAGAAGTTTCAACTCCTGATTTGGTCCAGCTCCATCATGATGAGGATGAGCTCCACACATTCCTAGATAAAACTGGGGACTAGAACCCAGCTCTCCAACCTCCCAGTCTATTACACCATGTGGCCCCCGAAGTAAGTAAAAGAGGGGTGAGTAGCAAGGGAGGGTAAGCATATAAAAGCACCGACAATTCAGCGTTAAAATTGGAATTTTTTTTTTTAGCATTTACTTAGCTTAGTAAATATATCACGCTGCTCTGTAGTTGATTAAACTGTGACTAATCCACGCAGAGCAGAGTGACAAATTGGTTTCTATTTCTTCTGAGCAATGAAAAGGAGGGCTGATGTCACAGCAGAAGGATTCAGGTTATATACTATTCATTCCCTCATTCATCAAACGCAAACTGTGTGCCATCCCTTGATCCAGGCACTGAGGGTTCAAAGATGAACAAACATTTAAATACAGAGATCTGAACAGACAACTATGCAAAAAGTTGATATAAATTGTTAAGTGTTTTATTGGAGCAATGTACAGGCTGCCATGAGAGACCAGAGGAGGGAACCTCTCATTTTTCTCAGGGGCCCATGGGAGAGGTCACTGGGAGGTGATGTTTGGGTGGATTTGAAGGCTGTGTAGGAGTTTGCTAAGAAAAAGAAGGAACATCGGAAAGATTTTCTTGAAGATAAACAGTGTTCAAGGACAAGATTCCTCCTCAGAAAGTGGCAGAAAACCAGTTCAAAAAAGATGTGGGTACAGCAGAAACTAACACAACATTGTAAAGCAATTATACTCCAATAAAGATATTTTTTAAAAAGATGTGGGTGATAAACAAAGAGAAAAAGAAGGAAAGAACATATATCTGGAAAAGACAAAATCTCCAGTTTGAAGAGATACATGCACCCCAATGTTCATAGCAGCACTATTTACAATAGCCAAGACATGGAAGCAACCTAAATGTCCATCAACAGATGAATGGATAAAGAAGACGTGGTATATACATATTTATTGGAATATTACTCATCTATAAAAGAGAACAAAATAATGTCATTTGCAGCAACATGGATGGGCCTAGAGATTACCATACTAAGTGAAGTAAATTAGAGAAAGACAAATATCATATCTCTTATATGTGGAATCTAAAAATATAATATAAATGAATGTATTTACAAAACGGAAATAGACTCACAGACTTAGAAAACAAACTTATGGTTTCAAAAGGGGAAAGGAGAGGGGAGGAAGGGATAAATTAAAAGTTTAGGATTAACATATACACACTACTATATATAAAATAGATAAACGGTAAGGACCTACTGCATAGCACAGGGAATTATACTCAGTATCTTGTAATAACCAGTAATGGAAAAGAATCTGAAGAATATATATATGTAAAACTGAATCACTTTGCTATACACCTGAAACTGACACAACATTTTAATCAACTATACTTCAATAAAAATAAATTTTTTTTAAAAAGAAAAAGAAGGAAAGAAATTTATGCCTTATTTAGCTGAAAAGTCAAGGGTAGTTTGCCTTCAGGCACAGCAAGATCCAGGTGTTTAAAGGATGTCATCAAGCCCCAGAAACTTTCTCAAGTCTGCTTCATCTTTATATGTTCTTTGCCCTCAGGCAGCTTACTCTCTCCAGGTGACAGGGTGCCTGCTGGTAGCTCCAGGTTTACATTATCTTGACAGCTAGGAATGCCAGGGGAAGCTGACTTCTTTTTTCAAATAGCTTCACTAAAAATCCCAGGACTGAGTCTCATTGGCTCACCCCTGCCCCAAAGGAAAACCAGAGGAAGGATAGACAGATGCAGGCTGGGCAAGACCCCCAGATCTCGAAGCAGTGGAGAATGGGGAGGGCATTTGTCTCATGAGAGGTGGAGGAGCCTCCAGATAGTTGAGTTGGATATACTTCGCTGTCTCAGAGACCAGAAAACAAGCACTCAAGCTTTCTAGACTACAAAGATTGAGGAAGGAGGAGAAGGAATTGGAATGCAAGTCTCTTAGGACAAACGACTTCTTCATTTTATTGAGGAGGGAATTAAAGCTCAGAAAAGGGAAGTGACTTGTCCACAGTCACACAACGAGATGGTGGCAGAGTACAGGAGGAGTCCTGGCGCCCTGAGTCCCAGGACCCTTATGTGGTGAGCGGTCACACATCTGAGTATGCATAAAGGACTTGGAGAGGGATGTACACATTTCTAGGAACCCCTGGGATCACTCACCTTGTGGCAGATGCCACAGCCTGCTAGCACAGGTGGTACTGTCTATCCCAGATATACGCCTAATATTTGGCCCTGGGCCTCATAATATCATTGCAACAGGCTCCTGGGCCCCAGGGCACCAAATGGCTCAAGGACATTGTTATAGGCTGAATTGCATGCTCCCCAAATTCATATGTTGAAGCCCTGACCCCCCAGTACTTCAGAATCTATATTTGGAGACAGGGCCTTTCAAGAGGTAATTAAGTTAAAATGAGGCCCTTAGGGTAGGTCCAAATCCAGTGTGACTGGTGTCCTTCTAAGAAGAGAAAAAGTGGACATACAGAGAGACAGCGGGGATGGGTGCACAGAGGCATGGCCATGTGAGGACACAGCGAGAAGGCGGTTATCTGCAAGCCAAGGAGAGAGGCCTCAGCAGAAACCAAACCTACCAACACCTTGATCTTGGACTTCTAGCCTCCAGAAGAAGATGACTTTCTGTGTTTAAACTACCCACTCTGTGGTACTTTGTTATGTCAGCCCCAACAAACGAATACACCAAGTGCTACAGAGAGCAGTTAAGAGTAGGGACAATCGAGACAAACAGAAACTAAGGGAACAAGAAGGGGTGGGGATGAGGGCAACTGAGGGTGAAAATGGGACAGGGAAGGGGGAGGAGTTTGAATGTTGTGGGAACAGAGATACTCAAGCCAGAAAATTCAGTCAACGTCCAGTTTTCTATAGTAATCACCCAGTTTGTATGAATGTTTAAAAATTTTATTTTCAGCAATGAGGTGTGTGCATATGGTCATAAAATTAAACAGTTCAGAGAACCTATAATAAACAGCAGCTGCCTTCTCCCCCAACACCACCCACCACCCATGTCCTATTCCCCAGAGACCAACCTTTATTAAACTGTTCCTGCTTTTAGCCTTGGCTAACATTTATTGAGTGTGTGCTGTGTGTGTGTCAAGCCCTGTGCTAATCCTTTTATGTACATTGTTTCCCTAAGTGCTCATCATAACCCCATGAGGTAGGTACCATCATTATGCCCATTTTACAGATGGGAAAACTAAGGTGTAGAGAAGTTAAGTGATCTGTCCAAGGTCACACAGTTGGTAAGCAACAGAAATGGAATTTCATCTCAGGATGTTAGACTTCAGACACCTGAGGGCTCCTAATCGTCGTCCTCTGGTGGTTCCTGTCAAAGCTTTATTACCTGTGCTCCTTGATTTATCAACTCTAGACAGTATCTATTGACTTCTTAATGTGATTATTGAGGATTTAGCTCACTTACCCCTTCTGCCTTCTGCCTACAAATCTTCGATAGACATGTTGCAATATTTAGTTCTCTTGTGGGTACCTTTGGGGCTTTAAATAATACTCATTAACCTTAATCCTTCAATCCCAATCTCTGTAAACATTTGTTGATGGCCTGTGTGGGGTCACCTGTGAGTTGGGTGATGGAAAGGCCATCCCAAATTTTGTTTGGATCCATTCCCATCCGCTGTAGCACCCAGCAGGTACTTGATAAATATCTGTGCAATAGAATAAATGCAGGGAATCTTAGTACCGAAGGTGGGAGATGACCAGGCAATCTCAGCCAGGGGAAGGGCATGATAATTGCAGCCTGCAATGTCAGCCTGACTTCTTTGGAGACACAGTCTCCCACTGAGGAGGGAACAAGGAGCTATAAAATGGAAATTGAAGGAGAATCGCTACAGAGCAGCTGTCAGGAAGCCCATCCCCCGTGGGAGACAGCGATGACCTCGCTGCAAGGTTGTCTGGGCTCACACACCTGGGCCTCTCCTGCCAGCTTGCGGGAGGCCACCAGGGCACTCACACAGGCCTTTGGCCATCTGCCCCTTGTGGGAAACATGGGGTTTTCTGCTAGCACCAGTTCCACAGTGGGCTTTCCAAAAGGGGTGTCAGGGGTTACAGCCTGGGGAGGCGTCTCCCATAGACTGGAGAATCTGGGCCCGCATACCTGTGAAGAGCCCAACAGGTGATGCTAAAGGCCACCTGCCGTAGGGCCTTTGATGCTGTCCTTCTGCCTGTAGCACCCCCTCCCTGTTAGCCTAGCTAATTCTTACTCATCTTTTGCACCTCAGGACAGGGGACACGGTCTAAAGGAAGCTTTCCAGATCCCCCCAGCTGGGTCACATCCCCTATTACATATCCTGTAAGTATTTTCCCTCCATAGCACTTAGCACAGTTGTAATTTTACATTTACTAGAGTCATTACTTGTATAAAGTCGTCCTCACCCACTAGACTGGGACCATCTCTGCTCACTACTGTATCCCCAGCACCTTGCGCAGCACCCAGGACACAGTGGGTACTCAGTAAGCATTTCTTGAATGAATGAATGAAAGAGTGAATGAATGAGTCTTAATCAAACTCCTTAAGTCAAATGGTTCATTTATGGGAGGTTTAGCTTCCTCAAAATCCAGCATCTTTCTTGCTCCTAGAAAAAAGAGGATGAAGCTTTCAGACACTAACCACCCCTGTTCAGCCTCATGATTTGCCTTCTGAAAATGCAGTGACTCTCCGATGACTCCCATTGACTCCTGGGGGACATCCTCCCAACCCCTCGAATACACACATTCCTTTCTCTCCGTTGCTCCTGCCCTCTTCTGGTCTCTTCACTTTCACCTCCTACTTCAGTGATTCTCAGCCCTGGCTGCGGCTGACTGACCGGGGAACGGTATTAGACATTCAGATGCTTGAGTTTCTGATTCAGGGACAGTAGTCTCCTCACTGGTCTCTCAGGGCTCCAGGTTTGGGGTCCTCAATCCATTCACCACGAAGCAGCCTGCCAGAGAGATCTTTCTAGAATGAAAGCCTAATTATGCTATGCTTCTGCTTAAAACTCCCTCCTGCTTCCCAACGCCTTCAGGACAAACTCCAAACTTTCGGAGAGCCTCCCAAGTCCCTGTTCCCCAGGCTTACCTCCTTGTTGGCCTAAGGGCCTAAACAGGCTGGGCCATATTCTTTCCTTCCACTAAGTCTCGGCACAACCGCTGCCCTGTCCAGTGTTAAAGAAAAATGTATTCTGACACTTGTTAAACTGACAAGGAAGACTGTATTCGGGACTATTGCAGTAGGGGTATTGCAACAGGAGAGAGAGCTAGGGCTCAACTCACGATACAACAGACAGCTGGGAATTTATAAACAATGAGCAGAGCAAAGGGGTCAATGGATGGAAAACTATTAAGAGGAGGCGTCAAGGGTAGGGGGATTCTTGCTAAAGTGGCCTAACAGGATTCTCACTAAAGTCAGGCCAAGGGCTTAGACATCAAGGGTGAGGGATGAGGAATTTGATCAGATCTCAAGGGTGACTTGGCAGGAGTCTTTGCTAAGACTGGGCTGGGTGGACCAAAGACGGGATGGGGTCCAAGGTCACGTCCTAGTCGAGAAGAGGACTAAGAGGAACCTGACGAAAGTTTGGTCAAGGAGAGAGCCTTTGACACCAGCAACATTTCACTGCTCTCTGTTCTGTGTCTGACAATGCCTGCTTCTCCAAGTTTCTGCAGAGCTGCCTCTCAGAAGTCTCATCTGACACTCCTCCACGGGACAGCACTCTCCACCTGTCTGGTGTTAGCATTTATTACATCCTAGCATACTGATCTGTTTACTAGCCTGCTCCTGCATTTGACCGTGAGCAACTTGAGGGCACAGACGGTATCTTGAAGCCCCAGAGCCTAACAGTGTTTGGCCCTCAGGAAATATTTGCTGAATGAATACAGCTTGATGAACACAACTCCCACAGATCAGTACTCTGCTCTGAAACAATCAATGGCTCTGCTTGGCCTGCATCAGTGGTTCTTAGCCTTCAGTGGGCATCAGAATCATCAGCAGGGCTTGTTAAGCACAGAGTGCTGGGTCCCCCTCCAGAGCTTCTGATTCAGTAGGTCAGACTGGGGCCCAAGAATTGGCATGTCTAACGCCCGGTGAAGCTGCTGCTGCTAGTTGAGGGGGTGCTTTGGTAATCACTGACCTATAGGATTGGAGCTGATATCATCCCCAAGTGAGATGCAACACACTCTTTTGAAAATCCAAAGAAAAGAAGATTGAATAAGCAAATTTCAGGTGAGGCGTGAAGCAGATATGATCTCATGATCTAGTGACCTCCTTCCCTCCCTAAAGTATAAGATTCTCTTTGTCCCTCTCCCTCTCTCTCGCTTGCAGGATGGAGTGATAGCTCAAGATTTCATTTCCTTGTCCCGTGCTTCATTTGCCGTGGGAGGGGCTGCCTTCCAGCCCCCTCTGCCAGGCCCAGTGCCAGGCTGAGAGAGGGGACTGCAGCCCCCAGGAGGCCGACTGGCACACTAATGCAGGGTACCTCTCCCATCTCAGCCCCCATGATCGGCTCCTGCTGCAAATGGATTCAGGGGGCAGAGACAGCCGGATAGGGGTCGTGACCCAAGCAGGCTGCCCAGAATGACTCTTCCCAGCCCCAGGGGGGCCAGACAGGGTGCTACTGCTTGCAGGGCACGTGGACAGAGCTGGGATGTGCAGCCTGTGGTCCTCACACATGTGTGTGAGGCTTTCGGAGTGTGGGGCAGAGTCAGGTGTGGAAGGGAAAGGGGGCCGTGCCAGGAGCCAGGCCTGGGGGCCAGCTCTCCCCACATTGCCAAGTGCCAGGGAGGAGCTCCTTCAAAGGCTAAATTTGAACTTGGCCTTCCAGGCCACAATGAAAGAATATTTGTCAAGACAGGAAGTTAGAACATGTTTTTTTTGTTTTTGTTTTTGTTTTTGTTTTTTACAGTTTGTTTGGAAGGGAAAGGGGGCCGTGCCAGGAGCCAGGCCTGGGGGCCAGCTCTCCCCACATTGCCAAGTGCCAGGGAGGAGCTCCTTCAAAGGCTAAATTTGAACTTGGCCTTCCAGGCCACAATGAAAGAATATTTGTCAAGACAGGAAGTTAGAACATGTTTTTTTTGTTTTCGTTTTTTACAATTTGTTACCTTAATTTCTAACATCTAACTATTCAGACATGTGCTATGTGGGCCTCCATTTATACCCTTGCTCAGGCCCTGCAAATGTTTGGGGTGGGCCTGACTGCGGCAGTGACCGGGTAAGGTGAGCAGCCTGTGGAAGCAGGACTGTTCCCTGAGGGTCTGTGCTGTTCCCCAGGGCCAGAATCATCACCTGGAAGCCCGAGGAAGCCCTGCCTTCCATGGGACTGGCCCGTACCCCTCAAAAGCACCTGGAGATATTTCACCCTGGAGGGTGAGGGTGAAAACAGGTTCCACACTTAAATGACAACAATTTTGTCTGCTCAGTGAGATCAAGGAAGGGGCCTGGGAGGTTTAGATCTGGCTTTCCCATCAGGTTGGCAGATGGTGGGCAGGGTTGCAGAGTCAGACAAACCTCAACGCTGCCACTTCCCAGATATATTTCCTTGGGCGAGTCACCGCTCTAAGCATGTTTTCTTGCTTGTTAAATGGAGGTCACTGTAGTGCCTACACACAGAGGGATTATCTCAAAGCCTTTAGTGCGGGTGGGTACTTAGAATTAGATGTTATTTGGGATTTCCTGGGTTAGTCCATCCCTATTTGATGTGGCTTCCTCCCCAGTCAACCCCACCATTGGCAGAGTTTGACAGCTTGAAAAAGTTGGTCCTCTGTGTTCCTGGCTTTCCCTTTGGACATTCTTTGTGTGTGGGCCCCGCCCTGAATTCATTTCAGGGGCCCGCAATGCTCATCTTACAGATCAGGCATTCTTATCAATGCAGATCCTTAGGTTCCTGCCTCAGAGATTCTGATTCACCAGGTCAGGGCTGGGTCCAGGAATCTGCATTTTAATGAGCTCCCCATATGATTCTCAGAAAAGGGGCATCTCTTGGAGAAACACTGTGATTGGGAAAGTACACTGAAAGGCCAAACCAAGAGCAGCCTCTGGGAGACAGGTTCCTGTTCAATTTGAAGCACTTTTCTAAGAGTCAAAGCTGCCCAAGAATGGAATCAGCTGCCCTAAGAAGTGAGCCCCCGTCAAGGAAGGTGTGCAAGAAAATGCCAGATAAATACCTGACAGAGTTAGGCAAGGACTCAAACCTTAGCACAGGAATTGGAGTTTATGACCATGAAAACCTCTGAGATTCCATCTTCTTTTTCCAGCTTCTTTTTCACGTCAGGAAGTGCTCTGTTAGTCCTTCATACCGTGTCACCATGCTCCCTTTCCCAGGGTGATCTGGGTTCGAGTCTCATGCTTGAGAATGGAAGGAATGCGTTTGTGTCCTGGACAGGAAGCTGGCGAGGAAGTTCATTCCAGGCTGCCCCACTCAACTGTGCCGACAGAGGGACCCCTCATCTCCACTTCTGGGTATGAAAGCCCTGTCTCTGGCCTCTTGTACCCCCTGACCCCCCCGCCTCTCCCCCTTCTCCATCCCCACACGTGGTTTAGAAAAGGAGCTGGACGCCAGGGAGGCTGTGGAGGCAGTCTGAGACTGTGCTCAGGAGAGGACTTGGAGCCACCGAGCTGCAGTGACTGTGCCTAACGCCGCGTGTAATCACCACCATGTGTCTCTGTCAAGAAATCATGTGCGCTTCAGTGCGGCCCCTGGAAACTCCCCCGTCAGCACCCTCTGAGCCGAAGACAAATGGACAAGTTAGGAGAGTGATGAATTCTGCTGTCCTTCTGTTGTCAGATGCCCCTTGCAGCAAAGCAGCTCAGTCGGGGACAAGGGCAGAGGGCGCCCCCAGCAGTCAAGTTCTGGGGGACTGGGGTGTGTGGTCAACCCCCAAGTACATTCTCTCAAAGAGGGGCCTAGCCAGTCATTTGTTTGAGCAGATGGGTTGACGTGCCATTTCTCAAGGAGCTGAGAGAGTAGTCGGGGGAGTGGGAGAGCAGGAGGTTCTTTTGTCTGCTCATCTGGCCACCAACTGGCAATGAGAGGCCCACATCCCACCTGTGTCTGGCCCTAGGCTTGCTCCCCAGATGTCTAAACCTGGCTAGCTCTCTTCTCACCAGTGTTCTAGAAGCCAGCAGAAAGTATTCCCCCAACCTGAGCTCCGCAGGTGTCCTTGGAGACATAATACCTCTGAGCCAAAGGTGAGCATTTCCTCCTGGGACAGGGCCGCTCTCCCCATTCAAGGGCACTGAATCTGTCTCTTCAGGCCCCTGACACCTTTGAAAAACTGTTGTAGGAATGATGGCTACATATTGGGCACCTACTATGTGCCAGTCACAGTGCAGCGAAGAGTGCCACATGCATAACATCAACTGTTCCTAAACATAAAGCTATTAGCTCCATGTTGCAGATGACAAAAGTAAGGCACAGGATAGTTACGTGACTTGCCCAGGTCTGTGTGACTTTAAAATCCACAATCATTTGGGTTGGCAGGGAGAATGACAGTGAATAAGCCTGTGGACTCCAAATCAGACCCGCTGTGGACGAATCAAGGCTCTGGCTCCTACTAGTTATCAGGAGGGTTACTTTAACCTCTCTAAACCTTAATCTTTCTCTCTGTAAAATGGGAATAGTAATAATAATACCTACTTATTTGTATTTGTGGTGGGCAGAATAATGGTCCCCCAAAGATGTCCATATCCTAATCCCTAGAACCTGTGATTATGTTACCTTACATGACAAAAGGGATTTTTGCAGATGTGATAAAGTTAAGGACCCGGACATGGGGGGACTATCCTGGATTATCTAGGTGGGCTCCATATAATTTCAAGGGTCCTTCCAGAAAGAAGGCAGGAATGTTAGAATCAGAGAGGGGGAGAGAGAGATTTGAAGATGATGTGCTGCTGGCTTTGAAGATGGTGGAAGGGGCCATGCAGGCAGTCTTTAGAAGCTGGAAAAGGCAAGGAAACAGATTCTCTTCTAGAGCCTCCAGAAGGAACACAGCTCTGCTGACACCTTGATTCTAGCCCAGTGACACCCATTTCAGATTTCTGATATCCAGGACTGTGTTGTGTGTTTTAAACCACTAAGTTTGTGGTAGTTCGTTACTGTAGCAATAGGAAATTAATAAAGTATTACTATGAGTTTAAAAAATTAGTAAAACGGGGCTTCCCTGGTGGCGCAGTGGATAAGAATCCGCCTGCCAATGCAGGGGACATGGGTTCAAGCCCTGGTCCAGGAAGATCCCACATGCCGTGGAGCAACTAAGCCTGTGCGCCACAACTACTGAGCCTGCGCTCTACAGTGCGTGTGCCACAACTACTGAAGCCTGCGCGCCTAGAGCCTGTGCTCTGCAACAAGGGAATCCACCACAATGAGAAGCCCGCGCACCACAAAGAAGAGTAGCCCCTGCTCGCCACTACTAGAGAAAGCCTGCCTGCAGCAACAAAGACCCAACGCAGCCAAAAATAAATAAATACATAAATTAAAAAAAAATGTTAAGGGCTAGTAATAACCAATTAGAAAATGTAAAAGAAAAAATATTCTATTCATAATAGCAAATTATATGAAATTGGGATTTAAAAAAAAATTAGTAAAATGACAGACACATGGGGTTGGTTTTATAAAAGTTCCCTGTAAATGCCACCTCCTGGTTTTACTGTAAGCTTCTTACTATCTTACACATCATTGTATTCCAAACATAATTTGTTATAACGCTTGGCACATAATAGGTGCTTTTAATATTTGGTGGACGAATGGTCATTTAATTCACTACAAAGCGGGGTTGGGGGCAATTCCTGGAAATGCCGGTAAAGACTAGAGTTCTGCATATGGAGTATGAGAGATAACTATGACAGTGACTGAAGTGGTCCCAAATTTCACTCTGGTTAAGGTATTGATGGCTCTGATTAAGATCCTGATGGCTCTCTGCACAGAGTGACACATTAAATAATTAGCAGTCTTTACCAAGGATTTTACTAGGTATACCTTGATACAGAGAAGAGAGCAGCTCCAGACTCATGTTCTACAGGAAGTCCTCACTCTAGCGCATTGTGATAGGTGTTTGTTGGAACTCTTGGTTACATGTGGTAGGAATCTGAGTCAAATGTACCCAATAAATAAACAAACAAATTCAGTAACCAAAAATTTAAAAACCAAACACGACCTGAATTTATTGGCTAACACAACTGAAAAACTCTAGAAGTAGGTCTAACTTCAGGTACTGTTGGATTCAGGCATTTGAATGATGTCATCAGGATTTGTTCTCACTACCTCTTAGCTTTGCTTTGCTTTGTGTTGACTTCATTTTCAGGCAGGCTCTGTCCCTGTGTAGACCCCAGAAAATCCAGACTTGCATGTTACCAGCTTAGCAACCTCCAGAAAAAGAGCCTCTCTTTCTCAGCAGTTGTAGCAAAAGTCTTGGGATGGATTCAGATTGCTCCAATTTCAATCAGATGCCCATTCCTGAACCAATTACTGTAGCCAGGGAGCCAGAACATTCTGTGGTTAGACCTAGGTCACGTGCTGACCATAGAGATGAGAAAATCTCACTAGAGCCACATGGACTGAGAGTAAGAGTGGAGTGGTCCCCAAAGGAGATGGAGGAACTGTTAGCAGAGAATGGGAGTTGATGCTGGGCAGGTACAAACTACAGAACTTTCTTTCCCAAGATCATGTAGAGAATAGGAGGCAGAAAGAGTATTAAAACCCAGCCTCTTGAATCTCAGAGAAATCTGGTTCTTAAGTCAAATAGGCTAGAGCGTGAGGGCTGGATCTGCAGATAAAACTCTCAAGCTTCATGGGATTTCCTGGAAAGATAATGAGGAGTATGGGGGTGGAGAGCTGCAGAAACAGACACTTCCTGTTCTGATGAGAAACTCAGACTCTCAGAATTGGAAGGCCAACAAGTCTAACCTTTCCCTTCTCTTTACAACATCCTCTTCAGGTGGCTGGACAGCCTCTGCCTGGGTGCCACCAGGGACAGGAAACACACTCCTTTTTTGAGGCAGTCATTTCTTGATACTTCTGACCATTAAAAATAAATATCCCTATTTTGAATCCAAGCTGTCTTCCTGTAGCTTCTGTCTCCTTGTCCTGGGAGTCACAGAGAACAAGTCAAACTCCTTTGGTATGGCCAAAGAATAAAAAAGCATAGAGACTGAAGGTCAGAAGAACATGGTTCTGATGCAGGTCTTCTACTAAGAAAGCAAGGAAAATGTGATCAAATGCAAGCACAGATGTGAAAATACTTTGCATGTCACAGATCATCATCATCATCTGTAGGCACTAAAGGTATTATCTGAATTTATTCTTATAATAAGTATTTGAGATAGATACTGTTATTATTTCCATTACACAGATGAGAAAACTGATGCCACCAGAGCTTAAGTCACATGTCCCAGGTAACACAGCTAATTTAAGTGGCAGAGTTGGGATGTGGACTCCAGTTCTGACGCTGCCACTTTAATTACTGTGGTTCCAACATGTTTCTCCTTATGCAACACATCACCTACAAGAAAGATGCGACAGCGGGCATTGCTTTAATTGATTCAGCCTGGGGGCTTCCCTGGTGGCGCAGTGGTTGAGAGTCCGCCTGCCGATGCAGGGGACACGGGTTCGTGCCCCGGTCCGGGAAGATCCCACGTGCCGCGGAGCGGCTGGGCCCATGAGCCATGGCCGCTGAGCCTGCGCGTCCGGAGCCTGTGC
>NC_041221.1:148390450-148401367 GCF_002837175.3 Physeter macrocephalus | reverse complement strand
CGCTGGGCCGGCGCGTCCAGAGCCTGTGCCCCGCAACGGGAGAGGCCACGGCAGTGAGAGGTCCGCGTACCGCAAAAAAAAAAAAAAGAAAAATTAATTGATTCAGCCTAAAGACTCTTGAGTTGCTAGGTACATTTAGTTCTTCACTCTTTCATAAGGTTGCTGAGCAGTTCTTGGCTTCCCTGTCCTCTTTGTGGGATAGAGAGAGCCGTTGAATGTGCGAGAATAAGCCAAGAGCAGCCCCCCAGCCAAAGGCCCCCTCATAGCCAAAAGTCCTGTGGAAGATGTTTTCCCAAACAAATCCTTCCCTCATCCTTGGTCCAGAGATTAACCCACAGGCAGCACTCCAGATAGAGAGAAAAATGAAGGAGAAGGAAATGCATATTACAAGAGCATAAAAAGGACCAAGATCTGTTTACTCAGATTGGGAAACAGATTCCAGGAACAATGTGTCTGCTCCATTGTAATTATCCTGAAAGCAGTCGGCATTTTACTCAGCTCCAAAACTCATAAAGAGGCTTCAGAGAGATGGATGCTCTGGGGGCTGTGTTATCAAAAGAGACTTAAGAGGTAAGGTTTCTAGATCAAACTCAGCTCTTAACTGAATCAGCAAAAAAATAAAAAATAAATAAAAAGGAAGTTTTATGAAACAGGAGGATATATTTTGGATATGCAGATTGAAAAGAAAGTGTAGAAACTGACCCAGATACCTGGGAGAATATCTCTGCACTGCTGGCTGGTATTAGTGAGAATGGAAAGAAATGAAATTATTGGAATTATAAACCCCTAGCTTGG
Source organism: Physeter macrocephalus (assembly GCF_002837175.3). Taxonomy (NCBI): domain Eukaryota; kingdom Metazoa; phylum Chordata; class Mammalia; order Artiodactyla; family Physeteridae; genus Physeter; species Physeter macrocephalus. The sequence goes on along the minus strand of NC_041221.1, from coordinate 148,400,572 downwards.
AAGAAACATGGAGCTTCCATCTGTTCTATCTTTTTCACATTTGATTCAACTTATTTTTTCAATAAATAATGGTTAAGGCACTGTGTTAAGCTCTGGAGATGCAATAGAGAAGATAACACAGTCCTTCCTTCAAGGAGCTTACCATCCCCAAGTGCATCGCAGGGTTAGAGGCTCAAGCCCCTACCAGCCCAACTTAGCAGAAAGTGTCCATTCCCTACCATCACCCAACCCCATACTCCTCTTTATTTTTCTGGGAAGTCCCATGGGGCTTAGTAGTTTAGTAACAGAGTCCACCTTCACATTTCAGCCTATTTGACCTTAGAACTGATTAGCTTGGGATTTAGGAGGCTGGATTCCAGACCTTTTTCTGCCTCCTACTCTCTATGTGATCTTGGGAAAGAAAGTTCTATTCCTACATGGAAGGAAACAGAGCCTTGGGGAAGACTTTCCTCCTCTTGCTCCCCAATCCCCACGTTATGTTTAAATCTTGATCCTTCCATCCACAAGCTGTGTGCCCGTGAGCAAGTTGTTTAACCCCACTGTTCTCAGTTTCATCATATGTAAAATAGGACTATGTTTTTGTTAAGATAAATGTATGTGAAATGTTTACAACAGTGGCAGTTATATAATAAACATTCGACAGACATGAACTATTATTAGAACACTGTGGACAATTTTTCAAAGTATTGATCACCATTTATTATATATCATTTATATGTTTAAGTGGCTCCTTAGATTTATATCTGTCTCTCCCATTAGACTGTAAACTCTATATGGGCTGTTTTACCTACTGTTATATTCTCAGTGTCCACCTTGGTGACTGGCATATAATAGGAGCTCAATAAATATTTGTTTAATGGGTTAATCAATGAATGCATTTCTTTCCCAGTCCATCTCAGATTGCAGAGGAAAGAAGAATCTGATGGGCTGCCAGAGCATCTGCTCCCCGAGGTTTTCTCAAACAAGTTCCAACAGCTGTTTGTGCTAGAAGCCACCATAAAAAGCATTCTTAGGGCTTCTCTGGTGGCGCAGTGGTTGGGAGTCCGCCTGCCGATGCAGGAGACATGGGATCGTGCCCCGGTCCGGGAAGATCCCACATGCCGCGGAGCGGCTGGGCCCGTGAGCCATGGCCGCTGAGCCTGCGCCGGAGCCTGTGCTCCGCAATGGGAGAGGCCACAGCAGTGGGAGGTCCGCGTACCACAAAAAAAAAAAAAAAAAAAAAGCATTCTTATGCTTTGGAACAGAGGAATGGTAAAACTGATGAGACTATTTCTCTCTGTACTGAATAACAACGTGTAATAGCAGTGTTATAATGCAAAAGAAAATGGACTGAATCCCTTGGACTTGAAGAAAAGTAGAAAAAGAAAAAAATTTAAAAGGCACCCTAATCTATGCAAAGTGACTTTTAGGGAAAGGGGTAGGTCAGGTTAACCAGCCAATTATCAACTCTGTAAATGTTTTATATATTATCTGTCTAACCCCTGTCTTCTCTCCTTCCTTTTACTCTTGATTTCTCAATATGTTGTCAGCCTAGCAGGATTTTCCTTGTATACAGTGAAGGTCGAAAGGTGCTGTCTAGGGTAATCAGAAAGACTTCAGCAGATAAAATAGTTTCCCCACAGTTGCTTAAAAAAAAAAAAAAGTTCTGCTTTCTTTACTTGCATGAAATGATACTATGCCTGTGGGGATGGTGTAGATGAAAATGCAAAGGAAGAGATAGTACCATCAAAATTGCCTTGACTATAGCACAGTGCTCTTCAGTAACAAAGCAAGCATTTGTCTTGTCCAGGTTAAATAAAACATCAATCACCCCAGTGAACTATGCTTGAAATTGGAGTTTATTTATGACATGCACTGGCAATTGCAGTCACCAGTATAAATACAATACATTTTAGTTAGAAACAGACCACATATCAGAAAGCATCTTGAGAGTCTGATAAGCAAGGCCACTGTGAGGAGAAATATGTAAAAAAGTTTGTGTTGGGTTAATAGAAGCAGAAAGATATTTTTTCTGGCCAAGGGAAAGATGTGAAATGCAGGAAGAAAAAGTGAGAGAGAATAAGTTGTTCTATGTATATGAAGACACTCCTTCTGTTATTCACAGTAACTCTTTCTGTTACTTTGCATTCAGAGATGAAGCTCCTGAGGAAGCTTGATCTGCATGGATACTTGTGGGTGTGAAATATATGTTCATAGCTGGTTTTGACAAATATATCTAATGGGCTGGAAAATGTAAAACAAAGCAAAATTTAATAATAACAGTAAAGAATAAAGAATTCACTCTGCCCTTAAAATGATAGAATATATTTGGGAACCAGGAAACTGAAAGTAAAGCTGTTTAAAGGTAAGTAAGGTAAGGTTGGGATTTCTTGTGTTATATTCCAGCTCTCCCAAAGACTATAATGTTGTAACTGACAAATCACCCCTGAGAATAAAGAGAGGCACTACTTGAGCTTCTTATTTATTCTTGGTTCAGATTCTTCCAAAATACCTTAAGATCCCAGAAGTGTTTTTTTGAATTTTGACACCAGGCAATGGAAGTAAAAGGGAAAACAGCTCCGTTATTAGAGAAAGTTTTTGAGAGTCTGTGTCCAACTTTGAATGTCTTATACAGGTACTTGTATATGTTTATGAAATTTGAGGATGAATAGGAGCAGGTAAGGTGGTCAACTTGGCCCACTTGTCTAGGAGGTCCCCTGTTTTAAAATGTAACGTCCCACATTTTGAAAATCCCCTAAATCAAGAGAATATTTGGTCAGTTGGTCATCCTAGAAATACAAGAGATTAGCATCTTGTCCCCAGCTAGAATTGACTGGGTGTCAGGACATGCAGACAGACCCTGGTATCACTAGCAATTAAGAAAAGGGCCATGGAGTGGAGGCAGTGCTTATTGAATTGGGAATAGCATAAAGTTTTCCAAAGTAGCCATACTTCATATGATAGGGACTCCTTATTCCTTGTGGATCTAAAGAACTCTGTAGAAAATAGGAGCTGGGAAAACCAGGAGCAAAACGGCAATAAGTACGTACCTATCAATAATCACTTTAAATGTCAATGGACTAAATGCTCCAATCAAAAGACACAGGGTGAGGGCTTCCCTGGTGGCACAGTGGTTGAGAGTCCGCCTGCCAATGCAGGAGACATGGGATCGTGCCCCGGTCCGGGAAGATCCCACATGCCGCGGAGCGGCTGGGCCCGTGAGCCATGGCCGCTGAGCCTGCGCCGGAGCCTGTGCTCCGCAATGGGAGAGGCCACAGCAGTGGGAGGTCCGCGTACCACAAAAAAAAAAAAAAAAAAAAGCATTCTTAAAAGTGAGAGGGAAAGAACAGCAGTAACGGAGAGATCTATGGCCCAGCTGGGCTCCCGGATCTATGGCTGCAGCTAGACTCAGGGGATAGAAAGGGGAAGGGTGGGAAGGTAGAGGCAGGGGCTGAGGAACGGAAGCAGGCATAATTTTGAATCAGAGACGGAGAAAGATACTCAGAGAGGCAGAGACAGTCATCCAGAAAAGCCCTCCATTGTTGTCAACAGTGGAGACAAAGACAGAGTAGGAGAAGGAAAGGAGCGAAGACAAGTGTTTGAACTGGCAGCTAATTCCCCAAATCCCTGAGGGTTTTTGAGAGATAGAGAGTAATGCAGGCTTCTGCCTTGGCTGGTTGATTTACCACCAGCGACAGTTGGACCACACTGGAGCTGAGAACGTGAGGTGGCTGTGTGGCCCCAGACTTCTCGAAGCCATGCCTGGGACTTCCTGGGAGAACAGGATGGTGAGCAGGTTAAAGGATGCAGGAGCTGCCTGCTCTAATGGGACATGAATAGTTCTCGGGGGGCAGGGAATTCACGGTATGGAGGACTTAGAATGCCTCTTTAGTTACCCTCACGTCTAATTGGGAGCCACACAGGAGGTTCTGACTCAAAAGACTTATCCATCCTCCCTCCCTTCCTTCCTTCTTTTCTGATTTACTGAGCCTCCAGAAGGCACTAGGCCATCAGGGATGCAAAGATTAAATAAGACACGATTCTTAACTTTTAAAGAGCTCTCAGTGGTATAGCATAAAGAGAAGAAAAGCAGGGAGCAGAATAAAAGTTACAGTGAAAGACTATTTATATACTCAATTTTAAATTTTTTTATTTGTTCATGAGACATGTTGTTTAACACATACTTACAGCTGAAAATGTAAAACAGATTTGGCAGAGATAATCCAAATTTCTGACTGAGGTTGCTGGGGGATGAGGTGGAGAGGAAATGAAATCATCTTTAGATGAGCAATATGTTGCTTATTTTATTTTTAAGAAATTGGACAAATATGTTTTGAATTGTCATTTTTAGATGGTGGATACTTGGTTATTTGGTATATGCTGTTCTTTTATATTTCTCAGTTAGAACAAAAGCTCAAGAAATTGAATACTTGATTGTAATTCTGTGATACAAGCCACTTTTCTATTTTTCTTCTTCCACATTAATCCCAGAAGGGGGAGGCAGCAGAGATGATCAGAGGTAAAACGCAATCATTCTCTTTCATACCCCCAGTCCGTCTATCCTCCAGTCCATATTTTCAGGAACAAATTCTCCAGGATTGAATCAAATAAGCTACTCCATGCTAAGTAAGATAAAATAATACTTGTTCCATGAAATATTTGCACCTTTTCTAGAGACCTCCAGAAGTTAGGAACTAGGACACCCTAGTTTGCAGGCAAGTGATAAAAAGAAAAGAGCACAGACTTGGGAGCCCAGCAGAGCTGGAAAAGGGGCCCCTAGGTAGCTGTCTGACCTTGGGAAAATTACTACGTCTCTCCGAACTTTAGTTCCCTCATGTGTAAAATGGGTACAATAATACTTCCCAAGGTTGTTGTGAGGTTTAAATGACCACGTGGAAGTTAAGTGTCCAGTAAACCCAGTATGTTTATCTAGAAACCATTAGATTCTTAGCACATGTTAGTCCCTTCTTTCTGAGGGGTAGAATTTCCTCAGGGTGACATCTGAAATATGGCTCCAAGAGCCAACTTAGTAAATGGCCATAGTTGCCAGGACTTCCTCTGTCTTAAAAAAATCTTCCCTGGGCTTTCCTGGTGGCGCAGTGGTTGAGAGTCTGCCTGCCGATGCAGGGGACGTGGGTTCATGCCCCGGTCCGGGAAGATCCCACATGCCGCGGAGCGGCTGGGCCCGTGAGCCATGGCCGCTGAGCCTGCGCGTCCGGAGCCTGTGCTCCGCAACGGGAGAGGCCACGACAGTGAGAGGCCTGCATACCGCAAAAAAAAAAAAAATCTTCCCTCATGGAGAAAACAGAATCATAAGTGGCAGAGATGGTGTAGACACTGGGCCTAAACAAGTCATGGTCTTAGGAGAAGGCAGGAGTTCGAGGATCATAGAACAACAGATCTGGAAATGACATCGCTGGTCCTCAGGCACTAGTTCCAAAACCTCTCTGTGCATCACCTGGGAAGGTTGTAAATCACACAGATTCTTGAGCCTCAGATCAGGATGCTTGAGAATGGGACTCAGGAATCTATTTTTCTGAGAAAATTCTCCCCAAAATGCAAATCAAAACAAGGACATATCTTTTTAATCCATCCAATGGCAAAAAAATTTTTTGATCATGTCAGATGTTGGTAAGGGTATGGGGAAATATGTGCTCTAATCACTGCTTGTGAGTGCAGCCACTTTGGAGGGTAATTCAGATTGTACAAACCCTGTTGCCCTGTGATCCAAGTCATGGGACTCTGCACAAAGAGAAGGGTCCAAGGATACTTGTTGCAGGATTGTTTTAAATAGTGAAAAGTTGGGAACAAACTAAAGTTCATCAGAGAGGTATGTCTGAATAAACTGTGACAGACCTGCATCTTGCAAGTTAATAAGAATGAGATGAATTTCTAAACGCTGATTGAGAAAGACCCCCAAGAAGTACTGTGTTCAAAAAAAACAAGGTGCAACATCATCATACAATGTGACTTTTGTGTAAAAACAGTAACAACAAGGAAGTAGGTGATACTATATACATTCGATGGGTACCATTATGTTTATAAATATATAGAAAAAGATCTGGAAGATACATACTAATCTGATACCTAGAAGGACTGGGGGATGGCGGAAAAGGATATTTTAGCTTTATATATTATGTCTTAACTTTTTACCAGGAGAACGTAAGTCTTAATTCAGGCTGCTATAACAAAATAGCATAGAATGGGTGGCTTATAAACAACAAAATTTATTCTCACAGTTCTGGAGGCTCAGAGTGTGAGATCAGGGTGCCAGTATCTTTGAGTTCTGATGAGAACCTCTTCTGGGTTGCATCTGCCCATTTCTTGTTGTATCCCTACATGACAGAAGGAGCTAGCTACCTGTCTGGCCTCTTCTCACAGAGGCACTAATCCCATTCATGAGGGCTCCACCCTCATGATGACCTAAATACCTCTCAAAGATCTCACCTCTAAATACCGTCACGTTGGGATTAGGATTCCAGCATATAAATTGTGTGTGGGGGGGACACAGACATTCAGTTCTTTGCAATATTGATTCATTACTTAAGCAGATAGTTTTGAAAGAGCTATACTGAGGCATAATTGTCATATGATAAATTGCTCATAGTTAATTTGATAAGTTTTGGCACATGTACACACGTGTGAAACCATCATTATAATCCAAATCATGAACGTGTTAGTCACACTGAAAGGTTTCCTCATTTGACAAAGTTCTGTCCAATGACACAAAGAGACATACAGGAAGAAAAGACCTCTTCTTCATTGAGTGTTGTTTCTACCAATGATGCCTGGAATAGTGTCAGCCACCATATGACCCAGAGAAAGCATAGTTTGCTTTGGAACAAAACCAAAATGCATGAGGATGGCAGATGGGAAAAGTGGGAAGAACCTGGGTTCTTAATTAACTTGCCCTGGAACTACCCTACTTTGGAACTTCTGGTTATAAAGCAGAATAAAGTGTTCTTTATTGTTTAAGCTTATTTGAGTTGAGTGTTCTGTTACTTAGAGCCAAAAAAGCACCCAAAGAGATATGCTTTGAGAATTAAGGGAGGGTTGGTGTCCTTACCTTAGAAAGGAGAAAATCAGAAATCCAGAGCAAAGGTCATGAGGCAGTCAGAGATGTCTAGCAGAGCAAAGAACTGCTCAAGTTAGGATGTGACATGGGACAGTCAGGAGGGATGGCTAGAAAATTTAACCATTCCTCCTGGGTACCCATAACATCACTTGGGAAGATGTGCAGTGGACTTCCCACTGGATGTGCAAGGTAGAAGGGAGCTTGCACTATGGTTATTGGGCATTGAAGAGAAGTGGGACCCCAGAAAATTATGGAGCTGGAGGCATCTGGGTTACCCTCGAACACCCTGACTCCCAGTTTCCCCACCTGTTAAAAGCATATAATAGTTTCTTCCATGACTATCTACAGGGTTATTGTGAGAATGAAGGACAATCTGAGACAAGACAGGAAGGGCTGCAAAAATCAAACACACAGCCCAAATGTTCATCTCTACCTTTTGCCTTCTACATGTCAGAGCAAATCTATTGAACCAAGTCATCTGGATATCTCTGAGAAGCTGCTATGTACAGTTTACGAGCCTTGGCTACAAGCAAGCCACAGATTTTTCAAAAAGACAGATCCTTTCTTAGACCCACTGGCAACATGTCAGTGAACTTTCTTTCTGTGTTTGGGCATGTGGAGAAGAATGTAATCAGAGAGTATCTGGACGTGTTTGCAGTGTGCATCCAGAAGGAGCTAGCTACCTGTCTGGCCTCTTCTCACAGAGGCACTAATCCCATTCATGAGGGCTCCACCCTCATGATGACCTAAATACCTCTCAAAGATCTCACCTCTAAATACCGTCACGTTGGGATTAGGATTCCAGCATATAAATTGTGTGTGGGGGGGACACAGACATTCAGTTCTTTGCAATATTGATTCATTACTTAAGCAGATAGTTTTGAAAGAGCTATACTGAGGCATAATTGTCATATGATAAATTGCTCATAGTTAATTTGATAAGTTTTGGCACATGTACACACGTGTGAAACCATCATTATAATCCAAATCATGAACGTGTTAGTCACACTGAAAGGTTTCCTCATTTGACAAAGTTCTGTCCAATGACACAAAGAGACATACAGGAAGAAAAGACCTCTTCTTCATTGAGTGTTGTTTCTACCAATGATGCCTGGAATAGTGTCAGCCACCATATGACCCAGAGAAAGCATAGTTTGCTTTGGAACAAAACCAAAATGCATGAGGATGGCAGATGGGAAAAGTGGGAAGAACCTGGGTTCTTAATTAACTTGCCCTGGAACTACCCTACTTTGGAACTTCTGGTTATAAAGCAGAATAAAGTGTTCTTTATTGTTTAAGCTTATTTGAGTTGAGTGTTCTGTTACTTAGAGCCAAAAAAGCACCCAAAGAGATATGCTTTGAGAATTAAGGGAGGGTTGGTGTCCTTACCTTAGAAAGGAGAAAATCAGAAATCCAGAGCAAAGGTCATGAGGCAGTCAGAGATGTCTAGCAGAGCAAAGAACTGCTCAAGTTAGGATGTGACATGGGACAGCCAGGAGGGATGGCTAGAAAATTTAACCATTCCTCCTGGGTACCCATAACATCACTTGGGAAGATGTGCAGTGGACTTCCCACTGGATGTGCAAGGTAGAAGGGAGCTTGCACTATGGTTATTGGGCATTGAAGAGAAGTGGGACCCCAGAAAATTATGGAGCTGGAGGCATCTGGGTTACCCTCGAACACCCTGACTCCCAGTTTCCCCACCTGTTAAAAGCATATAATAGTTTCTTCCATGACTATCTACAGGGTTATTGTGAGAATGAAGGACAATCTGAGACAAGACAGGAAGGGCTGCAAAAATCAAACACACAGCCCAAATGTTCATCTCTACCTTTTGCCTTCTACATGTCAGAGCAAATCTATTGAACCAAGTCATCTGGATATCTCTGAGAAGCTGCTATGTACAGTTTACGAGCCTTGGCTACAAGCAAGCCACAGATTTTTCAAAAAGACAGATCCTTTCTTAGACCCACTGGCAACATGTCAGTGAACTTTCTTTCTGTGTTTGGGCATGTGGAGAAGAATGTAATCAGAGAGTATCTGGACGTGTTTGCAGTGTGCATCTGTGTGTGTGTGTGTGTGTGTGTGTGTGTGTGTTTGCATGTACAGGGATAGCAGAGTGCAGCCGAAGCACAGTCAGAGTCAGGCAGACTTGAGTGCGAGTCCAAACTCTATTATTTCCCAGCTCCCTGACCTTGAAGACATTCTTCAACCTCTCTGAGCCTCAAGTTCTTCACCAGCAAAATGGGGCTGCTATGACTTGCAAAGGGTCGATGAACTTGAAAGCTGAACTTTAAAGTGCTCTGCAGGCACATTAAAAGGATCACACACCATGATCAAGTGGGGTTTATTCCAGGAATGCAAGGATTCTTCAATATACGCAAGTCAATCAATGTGATACACCATATTAACAAATTGAAGGAGAAAAACCATATGATCATCTCAATAGATGCAGAAAAAGCTTTTGACAAAATTCAGCACCCACTTATGATAAAAACTCTCCAGAAAGTAGGCATAGAGGGAACTTACCTCAACATAATAAAGGCCATATATGACAAACCCACAGCCAACATCGTTCTCAATGGTGAAAAACTGAAACCATTTCCACTAAGATCAGGAACAAGACAAGGCTGCCCACTCTCACCACTATTATTCAACATAGTTTTGGAAGATTTAGCCGCAGCAATCAGGATGAAAAAGAAATAAAAGGAATCCAAATCGTAAAAGAAGAAGTAAAGCTGTCCCTGTTTGCAGCTACATGATACTATACACAGATGATCCTAAAGATGCTACCAGAAAACTACTAGAGCTAATCAATGAATTTGGTAAAGTAGCAGGATACAAAATTAATGCACAGAAATCTCTTGCATTCCTATACACTAAAGATGAAAAATCTGAAATAGAAATCAAGGAAACACTCCCATTTACCATTGCAACAAAAAGAATAAAATACCTAGGAATAAACCTACCTAAGGAGACAAAAGACCTGTATGCAGAAAACTATAAGACACTGATGAAAGAAATTAAAAATGATACAAACAGATGGAGAGATATACCATGTTCTTGGA
>NC_041221.1:148382996-148389626 GCF_002837175.3 Physeter macrocephalus | reverse complement strand
CAATAAATGCTGGAGAGGGCGTGGAGAAAAGGGAACCCTCTTGCACTGTTGGTGGGAATGTAAACTGATACAGCCACTATAGAGAACAGTATGGAGGTTCCTTAAAAAACTAAAAATAGAACTACCATATGACCCAGCAATCCCACTACTGGGCATATACCCTGAGAAAACCATAATTCAAAAAGAGTCATGTACCACAATGGAGATGCTGCACGGAGACCCTCTGCACCCCTGCGAACATGGCTCTGAGAGTGGCACGGAGCATGCGGGCCGCAGTCTGCAGCCTGCATGCCATCTCTGCGCCCAACGCGCCCTGCCCGCCGCAGCCCTGGAGACTGCGGGCGCGCGCCATCAGGGCGCAGCACACCGGACTGGCTCTGCTGTCGGGTCATAAATTCACAGACAAACATGAATGATTAACAACAGAAAACGGTGTTGGAACAGTGGGAATCAGCAATTTTGCACAGGAAGCTTTGGGAGATGTTGTTTACTGTAGTCTGCCTGAAGTTGGGACAAAATTGAACAAACAAGCGGAATTTGGTGCTTTGGAAAGTGTGAAAGCTGATAGTGAACTCTATTCTCCTCTATCAGGAGAAGTAACTGAAATTAATGAAGCTCTAGCAGAAAATCCAGGACTTGTCAACAAATCTTGTTATGAAGATGGTTGGCTGATCAAGATAACACTCAGTAACCCTTCAGACCTAGATGAACTAATGAGTGAAGAAGCATATGAGAAATACATAAAATCTATTGAGGAGTGAAAATGAAAACCATAATTCAAAAAGAGTCATGTACCAAAATGTTCATTGCAGCTCTATTTACAATAGCCAGGACATGGAAGCAACCTAAGTGTCCATCAACAGATGAATGGATAAAGAAGATGTGGCACATATATACAATGGAATATTACTCAGCCATAAAAAGAAACAAAATTGAGTTATTTGTAGTGAGGTGGATGGACCTGGAGTCTGTCATACAGAGTGAAGTAAGTCAGAAGGAGAAAAACAAATACTGTATGCTAACACATATATATGGAATCTAAGAAAAAAAAAAAAAAAGGTCATGAAGAACCTAGGGGTAAGACGGGAATAAAGACACAGACCTACTAGAGCATGGACTTGAGGATATGGGGAGGGGGAAGGGTAAGCTGTGACGAAGTGAGATAGTGGCATGGACATATATACACTACCAAATGTAAAATAGATAGCTAGTGGGAAGCAGCCGCATAGCACAGGGAGATCAGCTCGGTGCTTTGTGACCACCTAGAGGGGTGGGATAGGGAGGATAGGAGGGAGACATAAGAGGGAGGAGATATGGGGATGTATGTATATGTATAGCGGGTTCACTTTGTTGTACGGCAGAAACTAACACAACGATGTAAAGCAATTATACTCCAATAAAGATGTTAAAAAAAAATAAAAATAAAGTGCTCTGCAGGCATAAGAATATATCTGAGATGTGTATGAATGAACCTGCATATGTTATGTGTCTTTCAGTTTGTGTGTGTCAGAGCAGGGGGGAGTGGATATGAATAATGTGTGTAGGAGGTAGACAGGTGGGTGTGTATATTTATATATATGGGTGGTATATATGATTGTGTGTTTAGTTAATGTGTGAGAGGGAGGGAGAGAGGGAGGATGGAAGAGTAAGGAATCAGTAAGAAAGGAAAGGCTGGAGGAAGGAAATTAGGAAGGAAAGAGGGAAACCAGACAGTGTGAGACCAGATCTTGCTGTTCTTTCTGGAAGCCTCTGCCAGCTCCAAGGATGCAGACTGGAATTGGTTCAGAAACCTCAGGGACTCTCTCTGGAGCCAGTCCATCTGCTGGCGTCTTTGTTCCAGGATCACCTCTCAGCACTTAGAGACATTTCCCAGGAGGCTGGGACTGAGGAAGTGTATGTTGTGAGCGGCAAGGTGCATCTCCTCGGTTCTCCAACAGGTAGGGGGCTGCTCTGTCTCTGGGTGCTTTGCCTCATCTGCGCCTGGGCCCCTGGGTCACCCCTAAAACCAGGCTCACCTCTGCTTGCTGCCCACAATTTCCACATCAGCCTGCTTCTTGCTGCCTCCCTTCCTCTGAGCTCTCCCATTCCTCCAGGCCACCCTGCACACGGCCACCAGGCTTGCACTCATAAGATACAGGGTGCCCCATTGCCCTCTGCCTAGAAAGCTGTTCACGGCTCTGGGCATGACCTGTCCCTCTGATTTTTCAAGCTGGGCTCAAATATCCCCTCCTCAGGGAGGTGTGCTCTGACCTGTCAACCTCCAGCAACACTCTTCTCCTCCTTGAACTATCCATAAAAAAATATTCTATAGCACTTTTCGTGGTGAAAAATAACACACCCACAGCAAAGTACAAGAACGTAGGTATAAAAAGCATGGTGGGTGGTTATAAACAGAACACCCATGTAACCGCCAGCCCCATTAAGAAATAAACTATTGCCTGCACCCTAGAAAGAGGCTCTCCTGCATCCCTGAATGGCTCTTCCCAGGCACAACCCCTTCTTCCTTCCTTAAGGTAACCACTACCTTGACCTTTTGGTGATCCCATCTGTTCTGACTATTAAGCTATTGTCTCCGTGCTTTAAACCAAAATTCTCATCTCTGCTTTGTGATGTTAAGGCTGGGACCTTGCAAGCCACTTTCCTCACCACCAGCTCAGTTCCTCTTAGAAGCTGCCAACAGGGGGGCATGAGAAGGAGATAGCCGGCCTGGAGAAGAGCAAAAGGACTTGCTTTTTCCTCTTTGCTTTCTGTACCTGTGAGCGTCACCACAGCAAGGCAGTTTAAATATAAAAGCAGGCAATTGCCTTCCCAGTCTTCATTCTTTTGCTTTTCTAGAACCTACACCCTGATCTTGGGGAACCAGCCTTATTTAGGTGAGGTGAGGACACAGGAGAATTGGGGAGTTTTAAGTTAGATGTCAGCCATACAGAGACACATAATGTCCTTTGTCTGTTGTGTGACATGGAGCAAAGTTTGAGACCTTTTTTTTTACGGTCACAGTGTTTGTCCATCATTAGTTTTTTTTTTTTTTTTTTTTTTTTTTTGCGGTACGCGGGCCTCTCACTGCCGTGGCCTCGCCCGTTGCAGAGCACAGGCTCCGGACGCGCAGGCTCAGCGGCCATGGCTCATGGGCCCAGCCGCTCCGCGGCACGTGGGATCTTCCCGAACCGGGGCACGAACCCGTGTCCCCTGCATCGGCAGGCGGACTCTCAACCACTGCGCCACCAGGGAAGCCCGAGACCTCTTTTTAAAGCCCAGTTTCCTCGTCTGTAAAACGAATGAGCCATTCTCACTGACTGTTGTATGAAGTGAGATCACGTGCATAAGGGCCGATCACATCACGCACGCTAAGTGGTCATAAAATGAGAACTCCTGTTAATGCTATTATCGTGGTTGCGAGTGGGCCCTGTTCCCGCTGGAGGGCTCCTTCAGCAAGCCCAGTCGTTGGGAGGAAGGAGCAAGTCACTTGTATCCAGGGCCTTTGGGCAGTGAGCTTTGGGTGGGTGGTTGGTGGGAGCAAGGACCAGCCTGAGACATAATCAGAAGCAGGTGAGGAAATCGACACTCAGGAAGAAAGAGAGAGACTACGCAGCAGAGCGAGGGTGAGGAAAGAGGCCCAGACAGCCCTCGCTGCCCAGGACCTCCGACCACTCACTGTCTCCCCAGCGTCAGCCAAAATCTTCTCTAAGAAAGTCCCCCTACCCTTTCCCTGGGGACCTGCAACGTGCTTTCAGCCATCTCCATGGAGTACCTGAGCTAATTCTCAAGACCTAGTTACATTCACTTTACTGGAATTTTATCCGAGTGCCAGCCAGCAGTGTTCCTGATAAGCCACTCAAATCAAGCAGAGGCCAGTGAGGCCTCACCTGGTGACGCTGTCTCACTCTCTATCGGTGATTCCCCAAGTGACCTTGGGAAGTCTGATAACCCCACAGAGCCGTACCTGAGCCTGCAGAGTCCGGTCAAAGCCCTGCGGAGACTGGGCAGAGCAGCATTAGATTGGCAGTAGCCTTAGCGGGGGAAATGGCTGTGCTCTTTGCTTTTTCACTCTTGGAAGTTTCTGTTGCTGTTCAGACCACAAAAACCGGCCGTAAATGCCCAGGCAGAACTGGGCCTTCTGGCAGTTTGCCTGGAGTGACTGACCTGAACAGGCCTAAAAGCCGGGGCTGTGTGGGGAGAGTTCCCACGTGGCTGTAACTTGAGGGCCAGGGTTGTCCAAAGGCCAACCCATAGCGGCCAATGGCATCCTGTGCGTCTTTGGAATGATTATGGATCCATAAAGCCATGATTGCTCCCTTGCCTGGAGAGCTGCACTGCATTTATCAGGTAAATGAAATGGTCCATCAATAACAATAACAATTTACACTCAGCAAACAGTTATTTAACCACATGTTGATTTCATTAAGGCTGGATCACGGTTATCATCATAATAACAGTGTGTGCTTCCCACTTTCCTGCCTAAGAGTGAAAGGTTTGAGAGTACAGTCCTTGTTTGATGCACTGACATTAAATTTTGAGCTATTAGCTTGTCACTAGGAGGAAGAAAGGAAAAACGGTTGGGCCAATGTTGGATTCAAAGGACTTAATGCCATTATTCTGATTAATTAATTAATTAGCCAAACATTTGTAAGTACCTACAATGTACCAAGCACTGTGCTAGATGCAAAGGGTATAGCAGTTGGACAAGATAGGCTCAGTGTATACATTTTCTATTGCCATGTAACAATTTAGCAGCTTAAAATAAAACACAAATTTAGCAGCTTAAAATAAAAGACATTTTGTGATCTCAGAGTTTCTGGGGGTCAGGAATCTGGGCATAGGTGAGCTGGGTCATCTATAAGGTTGCAATCAAGATGTCAGCCAGGGCTGGGATCTCATCTGAAGATGTGACTGGGAAAGAATCCACTTCCAAGCTCATGTAGTTGTTAGCTGGGCTCAGGTCCTTGCAGACTAAGGCATAGAGCCATAGTTCCTAGCTAGTTGTTGGCTGGAAGTCACCCTCAGTGCCCTGCCATGTGGCCCTCCCCAACATAGCCACTTGGTTCATCAAAGCCAGCAAGAGAGGGAGTTTCCAAGCATGACAAACATGACAGTTTTATATAACTTTATGTGATAGAATTGATATCCTATCACCTTTGCCATATTGTATGGGTTAGAAGCAAGTCACAGGTTCTGCCCAGACTCAAGCGGGTGGTGTGAGTTTAGGAGATGAGGATGATTAGGGACAATCTTAGAGTCTGTACACTACGCTTAGTATCTGCTGTGGCTCAGCTTATGGGGAAGATAGGCCATAAAATATAATTACTGTGAAGTATGGTTCAGACTATGAGAGAGGGAGAACTCAGGTGATACTGCCCTCACTCCACCTAATGAAGGCATATTTAAGCTGGGACTTGAGGTATGAGAAGAAATTGCTCAAATCGATTGTGGGGTAGGTGTGGGGAGGAAGCATGGGAGTGTGTGAGGCACAGAGGATTGCAGGCTGAGGAACTCTAAACTTGTAAACTCTTAGAGCAAAAGAGAGACAGTGATTATCTAGTCTACTGGTTCTCAATCCTGGACACACATTGGAATCACCTGAAGAGTTTTATAAACCACTCATGTCCAAGTCCCATGCCAGAGGCTCTGATGAATTGGTCTCAGGTGAGCTAGAAACTGGGTTTTTTTAAAACCTCCCTAGGTGATTCTAATGTGCAGCCAAGGTTGAGATGGCTGCTAGTCCAGCCCCTTCAATTTTATAGATAAGGAACTTGAAGCTCAGAAGGAAATGGATTTGGTCAAGGTTTGGCACAGCTACCAGTCGGCAAACGCCAGGTCATGAGTGGGGAGGGTACGGAGCTAGGAGGTAGGGTTCCTGCCACAAACAGGACTCTGTCCACTTCTCTCTCTAGGATTCAGTTTCCCCATCTGTGAAATGAGAAGGGCCAGATGATCTCCAGAGCCCCTTCAAAGGCTGACGGTGCTCTGATTCTATTTGACTGAGCATCAGCTCCATATCAGCCACTGATGTGGGACTGGCATCCATGTGTCTCCACTCTGGGCTGTGTTTTTGGAAGCCTGGAGTCAGTGATGTTGTGGATCGTGGCCAAGACCCTTCTCTGAGTGAAGCTGCCTGATGGACTGGATGTTCCCAAACAAGCCCTCTTAGTGGAGACAAGCTTGTCTACTGAAGCGTGAGAAGTTCACCCAGGAGGAAGCTGCTCTGGCTGGGTTTAATCTGCGGTGTGTTTATGAGGATTAGGGTTTTAATTAAAATTGACATTTCAAAGACTACCTGTGAGGGAGCCCGGCTTTAATGAAAAGCACATCATGGTGATATAGGTAACCTCCCACTCTGTCAGGCAGGTGTTTCTGTGGAACTGAGGCAAGGGCACCCAGCTCTCTCCTCCTCTGGCTAAATTAGCTCACTATCTGTGGGTGTGGATGGACCCGTCCACACTGAGTCATCAGTGTTGGTGGGCGGCAGAGTGCTGGTCTGGCCTTCTGGGGACTAGGACTCCCCTCCAGCTCTGGATGAGTGTGTTAACCCTTTGAGGTTCGATTTCCTCACGTGTAAAATGGGCTGCTCGGGCTTCCCTGGTGGTGCAGTGGTTGAGAGTCCGCCTGCCGATGCAGGGGACGCGGGTTCGC
>NC_041221.1:148319963-148382963 GCF_002837175.3 Physeter macrocephalus | reverse complement strand
GTCCGGGAAGATCCCACATGCCGCGGAGCGGCTGGGCCGGTGAGCCATGGCCGCTGAGCCTGCGCGTCTGGAGCCTGTGCTCCGCAACGGGAGAGGCCACAACAGCGAGAAGCCCGCGTAACGCAAAAAAAAAAAAAAAAAAAAAAATGGGCTGCTCAATTATTCACTTTTTCGGAGACTGCTTGTTCTGGGTTAGAGCTCCTAGTCTTTCTCCTCAAGGAATTCACAAGGTGAGGGGAGCAGAGGCCAGAAAATCAGTGGAGGATAAGGCCCTTAGCTTGGTTGCCTGGCACACAGGAAGCTCTTGTGATAATTCTTGTGTCCAGGTGCCGTGGGAGCCCAGAGAAGGGCTCTTGAAATCACATGGGGTGAGAATAGCCGTGACTGCAAGAAGTATGATCATTACCTGATTCTCCAAATATCTACTGAGCACCAATTATATGCCAAACACTGTCCTAGGTGATGCGGATAGAGTGGTAAACAAGGCAGACAATGACTTTGTCTTCACA
This sequence comes from Physeter macrocephalus, assembly GCF_002837175.3. Lineage (NCBI taxonomy): Eukaryota > Metazoa > Chordata > Mammalia > Artiodactyla > Physeteridae > Physeter > Physeter macrocephalus. Next base: position 148,382,454 of record NC_041221.1, on the reverse strand, counting down.
AGAGCTACCTTTTCATGGAAGTAATGACAATAACACAACAACAAGAAGAGCGGTGACTTCTATTTAAAGAGCACCCACCATGTGCTCAGTGCTTTACTGACGTGTCTCATTTTATTTAATCCTCCCCATCAAACTTTCCATGTAGGTACTCTTGCCTTCCCCTGCTACTGATGAGGACCCAGAAGCTCATAGAAGGTTAAGGACCTTACCCAAGGTTGCCCAGCTAGGAAACGGCAGGGCTGGAATTCCTGCCCTGGGCTGGTCACTTGGAGGCTGAACACTTCCCCACGCTATTATTCTGGTTTAGAATCGAGGTCATGCACAGCTAGTGGAGGGGTTAGAATGAATGTGGGTATATGAGTGTGGGTATATGAGTGTGTGTGTGTGTGTGTGTGTGTGTGTGTGTGTGTGTGTGAGAGAGAGAGAGAGAGAGAGAGAGAGAGAGAGAGAGAGAGAGAGAGAGCACACTGTGGTGGTGGGTTCCTGAGAGGTGAAAAGTCTCCCTCCACGCAGCCCCAGGAGACGCCCTCTCCTCAGGTCACGTGCACTTGCTGGTGCTGTAAAGGGAGCCGTCTCCAGAGACATTTGAAGGGAAAGCTGCTGCCTTCTCTTATTTGAGGGGTCACAAAAATTCGTGATAGTGTATTAAAGTGAAGTCCAAAGACAGAGAGAGATTAAGAGGATTCCCTCCAAAGTCCTTTCTTTCAAATTAAATGTCCCTCTGGGCCCACTGGTCTCTGGCGTGAGGCATGTGACATTGGGCCAGGGCCACCATCCCCACCCCAGCTTGATGAGGAAGTAGGAAGTGTCAGTCTTCAGGTTTCCTCCAGAACGACCGTCCCAGCCCTGGGGAAGGAGACAGGGTTCCACCATTAGAATGGATGGAAAACCCAGCCTCCAGGTCCCAAATGCTGGTACCCAGAGTCAGAGACTCAGCACAGGTGGGGCCAGCAGCCGGACTGCCTGAGGCAGGAATCACCCAAGAGCCTGAGGTAGGACCCAATCTTTAGGCAGGAGTGTGGTTACACCAGCTTTGGGAACCAATCCTCACCGTAACCCTGGGAGGGGGAGCTATAATCCACATAGCAGCCAGGAGGAAACTGAAGCACAGACATGTTAGGTTTCTACAGCGATTTCTAAACTTATTTCACACAGCTAAAGAATTGTGGAACTAGGATTCAAGTCCAGGTAGCTATTATGTCCAGACAAATACACAGAGGTCAGAGAGGTTAGACTTGTCCCAGTCACACAGCTTGTGAGTGGTGACATAGTTCCAGAGCCCATGCTCCTTCTATGGTGTGAGACCCAGGGAAAGTTCTGGAGGTTCTGTTGGGCTGCTGATGGAGAAGGGAGGGAAAGGGCATGGAGCTCATCAAGAAGCAAATGGCCTGGTGTCCTTCCTCAGCCCTCAGTGACCTTGCCTGGGATGAGGCAGAGGTGAGTTAGGGTGTGGCCTGGAGGAAGCCACAGGGCATAAACCAGGACATGGGTGTCCCCAGAATCACAGTTCATGAGTGACAGTCAAGACTGGAACTAAAGCCCACCTGTTCCCCCAATCCAGATTCTGGGATCTTTTCTGTGGTTCCAGGCTGCCAGGACCATAGGGAGTGAGCATTTATCAGGAGCATTAGAGAGCACACAGTGAGACATGGGGGCTGGCCCAGATCATCACTGAATTTTCTGCCCTCAAATTAATAATCAGCTCATTCACTAAACATTTATTATTCATCAGGCATCCTGCCAAGCATTTATTTCCAGACATTATTCATTCAGTTTACAAACATGAGCCAGATGCTAGGTATACGGCAGAAAACAAGACAGACAAGGCCCTTGCCACACAACCATCCTCATAAGTGGTGACGAGCTTTCCCATTTTATAGATGAGCAAACTGAGGCCCAGAGGGGTTAAGAAACTCACCAGAGTCACAGAGCTGGTAAGCAGCAGAGCTGAGGTTTGAACCCCAGTCTGTCTTCACAATGTCAGCATTTGGCCTTTCCTTGCAGCCACCGGCCCACCCCCCCCGAATTTATTCAGACAGTGGTGAGGTCTGGCTCTTTAGTCTCAAAGCCAGACTCCCCACCCAGGGTCTGCCCAGTTCCCTTTACCAGCCAAATGTCACCGCCTTGCCTCACTGCAGTCTAAAGGCAAATTTTCCAGATTCTCTTCTTCTCCTGTCAGAATGTCTCTGCATGTCATTCAAGGCGCAGTGAAAAACCACGCCTTTTCACTACTCCCCTTAGCATTTGTTTCTTCTGCCCAAGTTCCCTTCCCTTCCCTTTTCCAACCTCAGAATGTCTAGTCATCCTTCAAGACCCAGGTCAACTGCCCCCTCCTCTGGAAGGCCTCCCCTCCTTCTTTGAAGCAGAGATTGTCCTCAGGGCTCCCCAACACCAACCTCCTTCTGAGCATTTTTCATGAGTGTCTTGGTGTATTCATGTACCTGTCTGTCTCTCTCACTTGCCTGTGAATTCTTGGGGGTCAGGACCACCCCTGTGGCCCTTATGCTTATTGTACCCATAGTTGCTGGAACACCCTAAGTGCTCAGTAAACGTTTGTGAAATGAAGACACGAGGACAGCATGGCCTCTGTCTCTTCCGGTTTACATCCCAGCTACAGAACTCCCTTCAGTGCAGCTCTGTCCTCACTCTATCCCAGCCGCTGAGTGTGGGTTTAGGCCTTAGATGCTTCATTAACTAATAATAATGAGTCACTGTACTAGCTTCAGGAGCATTGTAAATGATACAGTGTCAGGAGAAGGTAGTGGGATGTGGAATGTCAATGAGGCTGGCGTGGTTCCTGAAACAGAAAATGCCATGTGCAATCTCTTGTCTCTGGTACAGCTCCCAAACGCCAGGCCTCACATGCTAACTTGGAATAATTCTATTATTCCATCCCAGTTCTAATTCTAGGCTGATTGTAGGGACTGCAAATGAGTGCCATGTGTCAGGTGTGGCAGGTTAACTAATGGGTTCCTCAAAGATAGCCATGTCCTAATCCCCAGAGCCTATGACTGTGTTAACCTTACACAACAAAAGGAACTTTGCAGATGTGATTAAGCTAAGGATCTTGAGATGAAGAGGTTATCCTGGATTATCTGGGTAGTGGGCCTTCCGTATGATCACAAGGGTCCTTATAAGAGGCAGAGGCAGAGAAGATGATGTGATGATGGAAGCACACATTGGCATGATGTGATTTGAAGATGGAGGGAGGGGCCACGAGCCAAGAAATAGAAGTGGGACACTAAAAGCTGAAAAAGGCAAGGAAAGAGACTTCCCTGGTGGTCCAGGGGTTAAGACTCTGTGCTTCCACTGCAGGGGCCGTGGGTTCGATCCCTGGTCAGGGAAGTAAGATCCTGCATGCGGTACAACGCAGCCAAAAAAAAAAGCAGGGAAATAGGTTCTCTCCTCAGAGACTCCAGAAGGAACCTGCCCTGCCAACTCCTTGACGTTAGCCCACCGAAACTGATTTCAGATTTCTGACCCCGGCAACTATAAGGGAATACATGTGTGTTGTTTTAAGCCACAAAGTTTAGGTAATTTGTTACAGCAGCTCTAGGAAACTAATATATGAGGCAACTAACTCCCTCTTCTGGAGAAGCTGACAGAAAGCTGTACTCTTTTTCTGGATGAAACCTCAGCGTCATTAACACAATACACCTGGCAATCACTAACAACAGATCTGAGTTGGAAAGGGGAGGTGGAGCCCCTTTGTTGTTATTTTTGCATTTGAACTGGGGGCCAAATGCTTCCTTCAACGGTTAGGGAAACGCAAGCCCAGAGCAATGACGTCTTTCCCAGGGACGTGCAACCCATTAGTGGCAGGACTGTCTTCTGCATGCCAAGATTTTTTTCCCCTGTGTCAGATCTTAGAAACCTAGGTTGGTAGCAGAAGCATCAATGGTGCTGCAACATTCTAGCTTAGACTGAGCTCTCCTACAGGAACCATGATTTTTACCCTGCAGTCAGGGCTCCGTAAAGAAATGGTCCTGCTGGGGCCTTTCTCTGGTGCTACTCACTGACCCTCCTGGAAGCCCAGGATCCACAGCACAAACTGGGTGAGTTCCCTAGAGCCTCATGACAAGTTCTACCAAGGACCGACCTCTCTGGACAGATTTCTTCATCAATGCTCTCGATGGAGATTCCAGGCACTACGCTAATGACTTACCGGGGGAACCATTCTGCTTTGCTCAAATCTCTCCCTCAGGAAATCGGAGCTTGTGAAATGAGAGTCGTTAGGGGAGATGGCTGTTACCTGAGAGGCAGAGATACTGAGACATTAGCCTCCCAGCAGGTGGGTATGGTTACAGCCTCATGTGAAAAGATTGCTTCTCTACCCAAATTTATTAGCCAAGAGTTCCCTAGGGGCTCAGCTGTGGCCAATCAGATCATCAAACGACCCTCAGAGACTCCCCACTGCTTTCCCAACAAGGTTTTGCTCACCTGGACACTCCCAACTCTCCTTGATGGGGCTGCATCCTTTCTTTCCAGCCTTATTTTCCTCTAATGCTATAGTCAGGTTCACTGTTCACTAAGAGCAGTGGGAAAACGGCTAGCCCATCAGTGGCAGGGCTGAGGCCAGAGCAAGAACGCCGAAGTCCCACCCATGCTTTTTATCCTGCTTCCCAACAAGGAACAGAGCAGGGGACAATAATGCTGATGACGTACAAAATCCCCAATTCAGAGTGTACTCTTGATTCTTATGATCGTAAAATCCCATCTAAACAAGTCTCATGGTTTGGCTTCATATGTGCCGTAGGCTAAATGTAGAGAAAGGATTTTTCATGATGAGCTGGGAAACCTGGGTTTTGTTCCTGTCCCTGCCCTAAACAGACTGTGTGACCTTGGGCAGTCCCTCTGTCTCCTGCTCAGTCCACTTCCATTCTGTACAGCCAACAGGCTGGACTACATGATCTTTATAGTCCTTCCAGGAAGACACTTCTGTTTTTTCCCAACAGCCTGGAAAAACTCTAAACTAGTAAAGAAGAATTTTCCCGGGGTTGGTGGAAACTGGCCTGGCCTGGTGAGGAAGGGCCAAATCCAAAAGTTTGGCTCAGCAGTAGGAAGGGATTGCTGGCAGGGTTGCAGACTGGACTGGAAAGAAAAAAAGCAGAACTGTGGGTCCTGGCAGAGTGTGAAGTCAGCTAATAGAGCAGACCATTCCCTCACAAGGTGTCAGTGAGCCCTACTCTGCGCCAGATACCACGCGAGGTGTTGGGGATACAGCCACAGGCCAGATGGAAAGGTTCGTGGTCTCAAATAGGAACTTAGAGTCAATAAGGGTGAGTAGGGGGAGGCAGGCAAACAGGCAATAACAATACAAAGGGAAGGGGTGGGGGGGATGCGCAGGAACGGAAAAAGCGTGCCTGTCGTGGTACAGGAGGGGTCAGAAAAGGGTACCCAGAGAATGCCACCCTTAACCTGCGGGATCTGGTCATTTGTGAGGGAAGAAGACAGGAAGGGTGTTCCAGGCAGAGGTTCAGTCTAGGCAGAAAATGCCCAAGTCCTGGAGGTCAGCAAATAGCTAGAGTGATGAACAGAGAAGGAGAGTGCAGAATGAGGTCCGCAGCACAGGCAGCTGCTTTGTAGCCAGTGAGGAAAATGGAACAGGGGTAAATGGGCATCCATGCCTATGTCTGGATATAAGCATAGTCTGTATCCTGCAGCCTGAGCAGAGGGCCCAAGGCCAGGATCCTCAAGGGAAACGACTGAGTGAGGCTGCAGCTGCTGAAAAGCTGAGGGTTGGATGAGGGGAGAAAGCTAACATGAGGAAAGAGAGAAACAACAGTGTGTTGTGGGAGAGAAGGGAATAAATCCTCACTGACAACTTGCTATGAAGTTGGGGCTTAGCCTCGGTTTTTCATCTAAAAAAAATGGGGCCACCTCCAGGACTATGGTGAGGATTAAATGAGATAATACACATTATCTGCTTAGCGTGCAGCCTGACACACCGTGAGTGGTTAATGAACTGTAGCTACCTTTATTACTACTGCACGTTAATTCATTCAGCAACTGTTTATCAAGTGCCGACTACACACCAGGCACTGTTCTAAGTGCTGGGATACATCCATGAACAAAACAGACAAAAATCACTGTTCTTGCAGGGTTACTTATTAGTGCTTATTCTTTTCATATTCACAACCCCGTGAGAAGGGTCTTATTACCCTTATTTTTACAGATGAGGACTGGACACTAGACCAAGCAACTAGTCCAAGATCAGGAAGCTAGCCAGTGGCAGAGGTAAGATTTGAACCCAAGTCTCCGTGATGATATACACAAGGCTCCCTCCACTACCCCATCCTACCGCTATACAAAAGGCAACCCAGAATTAATTATTGCCTGTACGGTATCAATTATATTTTCAACACAGGTTTTTCTGTGATGGTCTGGCTTTTAAACCCTCTGTCCCCTTCGGTCCTGTAAATCATGCGTACCCATCAGACTATGACTGGTATGGGGGCAGGAAGATGCTATTGCTTTATTCATTGGACCTACACGAACTTCAGGGAAAGTAGAGGCCCTTATAGCTGGAGTAGAGGGGAAGGTTTCCTGGAGAAGGCTGGACCTGCAGCCACAGGCAGGAAAAGGACAGGTGAGGGAGTAGAAACAGTTTAAACAATAATCCAGAGGGAGGGAGTGCACGGTGTGTCTGTGTGTGCAGGAATGATATACATGTGTGCATGTGTTGACTGCCTTAACAAATATTTATTGAGCACCTAACATGTCAGGTACTGCACTAGGCACTGGGAATCACAGCAAAGAAGGTGTGCTATGTCTCTGCCCTCAGGGTGCTTACAGAGAGAGAGAGAGAGAGAGAGAGAGAGAGAGAGAGAGAGAGAGATAGTGTGTGTGTGTGTGTGTGTGTGTGTGTGTGCGCGCGCGCGCGCACATGTAGGGTAAGGTGAAGGATGGGGATAGGAGGCGTTGGGAAATGCACATGAAGATAAGGGCATTCATCCCAACAGAGACTCCTTTCTTTGAATTTTTGCTCCCCCAGCTGTGCTTCTTGATTTATTTCTCCAACCCCCGCCCCCCCCGCCCCGCCCCCCCCACACACACTTTTGCCAACTGGAGGAAAGGCACAGGCTCCTGGAAGCTGCCGATGGGCTCAGGAAGTCCCAGAGCGGGGCTGTGCTGAGAGTGTGGTGCCTTGGCTCAGCCTTGCAGGCTGGTGTTCCCTTTTGGTGTGGGCCTTTTATCTTCTAGCTCAGCGCAGACAATCGATGCTAATCCAGTCTTCTGGGAGCAAATGAAACAGCCGGCATTTAAAGGGCTCGAGCTCTCTTTTCTGATTACCAAGCGACCTACATAATCACTCTCACCCCAGCCTTCCTGGGAGGGCACTACCATTGACAAAGCCCAATCAGGCACTCTCTCTGCTGGGAACTGGCTATGATTTCTTCTGAGCTTGCCAAGCAGAGAGGAGACTAGGGTAGCAGGAGCCTGGCCAAGGATTCCCGAGGCCTTGTTCTTGCCCCAGATCTGCAATTAACTCCTGCGTGACTCTGGGAATGTCTGTTCCCACCACCACCATCCCCTGGGCCTGTTTCCCCATTTGTAACATGAGGGGGTTAAACCAGACCATCTCAGAGGTCCCTCCCCTGCTCCAAAATTCTAAGTCATTCATGATAGCAGATCACACTTACTACTCCAGCCTTAAAAAGTTTCCAGGGACTTTTGTGGAACCCACATGATGGGTATGAAGCTTAGCATGACAGTTAATAGCATAGGGGTTTGTGTGTGTATAGATATATGCTGATTTGAACATTTGCAGGACATATTAAGCGAAAAAAATCAAGTTGCAGAGTGGTTTCTATAGTATGATACCACACAGGTATATTACACACATGCTTGTATGAGCACACACATGCATAGAATATTCTAATATCTCTGGAAGGATACATAAGAGCCATGCGAGCTTGGAGGAAGGGAACAGGGTGTCTAGGGAGGAGATTTAAATTTCACTTTTTGTATTTCTTGATTTTTTAAACCATTTGCATTGCTGCTTCGAAAATTAATAAATGGTTTTAAAAATAGAGCACGGACTTTGCCGTCAATTCACTTATGCACTTAACAAATATTTACTGAATATCAGTTAGGTGGCAGAGACTGATATAGGAGGTGGTGAGTAAGACAGTCCCTGCCCCCATGAAGCCCACATTCTAGATTGATAATAGTCCAATCAAGTGTGTAATATAATGCCAGGTAGCAATAAGGAGCATGAAATATACAAGACAGACTTGAGTATGAAGCCTGGCTTTTCACCACAAATTGTTTGACCTTGAGTAGGTTGCTTCACCCTGTTGATCCTCAGTTTCCTCATCTATAAAATGGCAGCAATAGTGCTCCATGGTTTTTTGTGTGTGAAAATGAAATGGAGTGAATAACAGTACCTGGGACATAATAGGTGTTTGGTAAATGTTGGTTATCATTTTGGTTACTATTACTGGGGGAAGGGTTTGGAGGGGAGTGGACATGGCCAAGAGCTGTGTAGGGTGGGGGTGGGCAGACATCAAAGAGAGACAGAGCAGGTGGGCGAGATGGGAAGAAGTGCACAAACTGGGCTCACTGCAGGTGGGACGATACAGAAGGAGAGGAGGGTGTGAGGGACCCAGCCCAGAAGACAGAAGTGGGCTTGCAGCCTTAACCAGCAGGGAGCCCCACGTAGCTCCCCCAAGGTGCCTGGTCTAGCCAGGAAAGGACATGCCAAGTTGGTGGGGGGAGTCCATTCATTTCATCCTCAGTGCCCAGGGACAGAGCCATTTGGGTTTCTTGGCAGGGCTGGGTCTCTGAGTGGCAGGTATCCCCGTGTTAGGCTTACAGGCTGTTGGGAGGGTCCACTGAGAGCTTCCACCCCATCCCGTGGTGATGCCTGACTCCTTACTATTAGAGTAGCTCACCATGCACAGGGTAGATGAGAAGGTCTGGGTGACATTGTGTCTGAAGATCTTTGCCAAGAATATAGATGCAACCTAGGAACAGAAAGAGAGGGTTTCCTCAGGGGTTCCCAAGCTGGCCAGCCTTCAGACTCTCCTGAGGTTCCAGTACAGATTTCTGAGCCTTAGTCCCCAAGGGCTGACTCAGTGACACAGGGTGGGGTCTCACTAATGTCTCCTTGGGAGCCACACTGCCATACCCAAACCAATACAGGTGTTTCTCAGGTAATGGGCTGGAAGCTTCTTCTTTGCACCCCAGCCTGACATTAGGCCAGAGTCAAACTCCAGGATCGTCTGTGATAGAAAAAAACACAGTCACTTGTTCAGTGACTTAAAGCTTGTTGGGTGCCTGTGCATGAGCACTATGTGTGTGCATGCACGCGTACACACGTGTTTGTATACGTGTGTGCACGCCATGCATGTGCATCTGTGTCTATGAGTGTGTGGTATATCGAAATAAGGGAACAGGAAGGGAGTGCAGGTCCAGTGGAGGGAGAAAGCCAGAGAAGTGAAGTGTGTGCTTCTCAAGAGAAAATGAAATTCAAAGAGAAAATCACTGCCCTGGGGGACTCTGTCAATCTCACCTGCTTTTAGTGAATCTCAGTGAATCTCATTCAGTGAAGCTTTTTATGCAAATCCACGCAAACAAATTCTGGGCCCTGCTTGGAGTCCTGGGAGGGCGGGTTCCATTTCAGGAGCCGTGGCAGGGAGGTGAATCTAGCAGGAGGCCCCTCCTGAAAGCTGAAGATAAGAGGCTGGCCATGGCCCATGGGGCTCATTTGACAGTTCCCAGTGATAGCTTCTTAGCCACACATGAAATATATATCTATGGCTTTTGGACACCAACTCAAAATGTCAAATTTTTTCAAATTATTTTTGAGCAGCAAAATCCCCCTTTGCCTAAAGGAGGTTTTAAATAGAACCCTGACACAGAAAAGAGAAAACGGCAAGCTGCTCTACTTCAAGTATGGAAATGGGGATGGGGACACAGTGCCCCTCCCACTCAGCTTATGCCCACCCCGCCTCACTCAGGCCACACCTCAGGCAACGGAGGTCTCAACCCAGATTAAAAACCCTTTGGCTCCCTCACTTTCCCCACTTTACAGGTAGAAAACCCTCCTGGCTCCCTGCTGCTGTGCCTACAACGCTTTGTACTCAGAAGGGACCTGCTGCCTACCACCCGGGGCTCACTGTGTCCTAAGCTGGAGGACCAATTCTTTCTGGAAAGAGGAACCTTAAAGAGACTATGGCCAGCAACTTGGGAGATGACTCACTGGTTCCTCGGTTCCTCGTTCTGTGACTTTGCTTCACTGCCGAGGGTATAGGTTCTGAGGTCAGGTTTGAATCCTTGCTCTGCTACTGAAAGCTGTGTGATCTTGAGCAAGTCACGTAACCTCTCTGAGCCTGTTTCCGCTTCCATAAAATGCACATAGTTCCTCCATCACAGGTTTGTGTAAGGAGTAAAGGAGCTGTTATAAATATCAGGGGTAGCAAAGGCACAGGCCTACATGGCCCAGGAAAGTAATTGAGATGAGAGGTCTCTGAGCAGTGCATAGTCCTGAAGGGGAAGCCGCCACTCGGCTCCACCTGATTGTTCCCCTGTGGGAAGGACAGCCCAGGGGATGGATTTTCCTAGTTTCCCCGGATAAAAACAGAAATTCAGCTCTTCATGTAAAAAAATTCCAATTTTTAGAACTTGGCAACTAAGTCAAAGTTTTTAAACACTGTGGGTCAAATAAAACACATCTGGAGGGCCAGGAGCTTGTAACCATAGATACCAAAGGACAAAAAGCAGCACGTAGGAGTCGCTCACTAAGCTCCATGAACCAGCACACCTGCTCTACCTTCTCCCCTTTCCTTTCTGTCCTGACCATCCCATCACCTGGTAAGCTCCGAGTTTTCCTTCTGAGAGGATCAAGAGAGATTTGCAAGCTCACCCCGGGGAGCCTGCGTCTCCAGACAGCAGGTCCCGCCCACCCCATGCTCTGGTTTATTTCTACTCAGACAATTCCCTCCCATCTCTGTGAGACAGGCCTGGGACCTGGGACCCTTTGCTGGGTCCTGAGACCCTTTGCTGCAGTGCTGCAGTGCTTGCACATGGACACACCCCTCCTCAAGCAACAAAATACAAAGAAACTATATGGGGGCTTCCCTGGTGGTGCAGTGGTTGAGAGTCCGCCTGCCGATGCAGGGGACACGGGTTCGTGCCCCGGTCCGGGAAAATCCCACATGCCGCGGAGCGGCTGGGCCCGTGAGCCATGGCCGCTGAGCCACAACAGTGAGAGGCCCGCATACCAAAAAAGAAAAAAAAGAAACTATATGGGACTAAAAATAACTGTGTGCATTGCAGTTGGGGCAAATTCTGCACCCAAAAGATACAAAGAGACCAAAAAACCCAACTGCCACTTTTGAAGAGCCTGGAGCAAAAACAGGGTGTCAGGAGCAAAAGCATGAAAGCATGCCCCCTGCACACAATAGCACCTAAGGGGTGAGCAAAACACCTAAGCTACCCCTCTGGCCCGACCCCTGGATGCACCCCTATCCTCACCCCATATAAGAAACAAGCTTGCTCCCTGCCACTCATGGAGCGAGCAAGCAAGGGAACCTGCTGTTTGTTCTTGCTCCCGGCTGCTGCTGCAGCAGGGGCCCTAATAAAGCCTTGCCTGAATTTCTTGTCTGGCCTCTAGTCAATTTCTATTGACTGGGGAAAGCCAAGAACTGTGGTCGGTAACACCTGGATGCCCTGGCAACTCTCTATAGGTGGTTAAAGGCAGCTTGTCAGCTTCCAAGTATATGTGGTGTGTGCGTGTGTCCAGAGGGAGCCTTCAAAGGTGCCATCTCTGCTTCCTGCCTCTGAAATTCAAAGCTGGCTTCTCAAGGAGTGAAGGATCTTTGCTCTGGGCACCTAGCCCTGTTGTAGCAGGATTAATCATGCTCTCCAAGAGGAACTCTCCAGGGCTATGGTGATGTCCTTGGACAGTCACATCTGGAGTTGGTCTGGCTGCCTTTCGCATCCCGTGTGTATGTGTGTGTGTTTGTGTGTGTGTCTGTGTGTCTGTGTTTATGTGTGGCAGGGTTAGGGGCACAGAGAGATTGGGTTTTCTTTTATTTTCTTAATTTCCTTCCTTCTTTTGTTCCACCCTCTCTCCTTCCTTCTCCTGTTTTGTTTTTTTTACAAAAGTTACTAGGCTTTTGTACAAATGATGCATACTCACTGAAAAAAATTTAACTCAGAAAAGTTCAAAGAATGTAATAAAAATGCAAAAGCAAAAACAAACAAAAAACATTGCTTCTCAGAAAAATCACTGGTAACAATTCCGTGAGTATCTTCCCAGAGGTCTCTTTATACGTAGATAAACTGGTCAGAAATGAGTGTTTAATTTTATGTAGTTGGGCTCATAAGATATCTGTGCAGTTGTGCAATATGCTTTTTTCTCTCAAACAGCATGTCCAGGTATGTCTTTTCCTGGCAGTGTATTCAGATCTGCACCATGGCTGTGGCTGCAGAAGATACCATGGATGCTCCATAAATTACTTATCAGATCCCCTCTTGGGAAGACACACAAATTCCCTGTCAAGGTCCCCAGAGCTTCTCTGGACCCAGAAAGCACGATCCCACGCCTGGACACTGGGGCAGCCTCCTCCTTAGTACTCTGTTTCAGCTCAGAGATCTCCTTCCTAATCCCCACCCCCACCCCCAATCAATGCTTATCCCTTTGCCTCTGCCAGTCACTGTCCCAGTACTCTGCTTTTTATTTTCTTTGCAAAAGTTATCACTATGTGAAATTGTCTCACTGATTTGTTTCCATGGTTATTACTTGCCCACAAGAGCAGGGACCTAGACTGGGGACCCAGTGATGCTGAGTCATCCTTTGTTGAATAAACAAGCCTACCCACCCAGCCTGGGCAAAACACCAACACTCTTTTTATTATTAATTTTTATTGCAGTACAGTTGCTTTACAATGTTGTGTTAGTTTCTACTGTACAGCAAAGTGAATCAACTATACGTATACATAGATCCCCTCTTTTTTGGATTTCCTTCCCATTTAGGTCACCACAAAGCACTGAGTAGAGTTCCCTGTGCTATACAGGAGATTTTCATTAATTATCTCTTTTATACATAGTGTCAATTGTGTATATACGTCAATCCCAATCTCCCAGTTCATCCCACCCCAGCCCCCAACACCAACACTCTTAAAATACCTATGCCCCAGTTCCCGGGGTTTTCCTGCATCTCTCCCTTAAAATATCTCTGGTTTTCAAAGTGAGCTTGAGTGTGTCTCTCTGCTCCTTGCCCCCAAAAGAGCCCAACCCAGAGTTCCAGTCCCTTCTCATCTTTCTCTCCCCCACGTCTCATCACGCAACTTACTCTTCAGCCAAACGGGGTTCTTGACATCTTCATACACACCTCCCTCTTCCAGGCCTCCTCCGGCTCCTGGTCTCTCTCTCTTGCTCTTGCCATCTGGCCTCTGCTGCCCAAACTTTATCCACCCTTTAGTCCAGCTAAAATATCACTACCACCACCACCACCACCCCGCAACGTGTCCTGTCTTTGGCCACAAGAATGATTGTTTCTCTCTTCTGTACTCACATTGACACTTTATCTTTCCCACCCTTGACACATTAGCACTTTATGCCTCCAATGTTGCCATTTCTATCCCTAGCTTGATCTTTCCTACTAGATTATGAATTCCTTGCCAGCAGAGACTCTGGCTTGTTTACCTTTCTATAACAGTTAACATCAAGAAAGTGCTTTATGTAGGTTAGCTCTTTTAAGCTTCACTCAGAGTTGGGAACTGTAAGGAACCTTGTTTAACAGATAAGGAGGTGCTGAAACTTGCTAAAGGTTACACAGCGAGGAAGCGGTGAAGCTAGGATTTGAATCCACAGCCTGAAGCCTTGGCCTTGGTGCCACCTGGGGGCAAAACCCCTTTCAGCTGTTTTCCTTCTCTCTGTGCAGTAGCTGCCAGGGCCCTCAGCTGCCAAACCCTCAGGTCTTTGAAGTGGAGGATCTGCAGAGATACTGTTAGTCTTGACAAAAACAAATCAGAGGACTGATTGCTCAAATCCAAATCTGAGTGTCAGCCTGCAGGGCTCCACATCATTACTCACTGATGATTCAAGAGTCAGGCTCCGGGAGCCAGGAGGGGCTCGGGTGATTTCTATTACATTGTTGCACTGAAGTGTTTCTCTAAATTATGCCCATGCCTCCATCTCTCCCTCCTTATCCAGCTGGGAACACACTGGGCAACTTCTCTGTTTGTTTTTGTGAATCCCTGCACTGCTTCCCTCCCTATTCCTTTTCTCTCCCATAAGCTCTCTCCTCTTTCCCAAAGCTTACTGATCTCTCAATGAAAAACATTCCTGGTAAAATGTGTGGCCCGAGCAAGCCCTTTGCCCTGCACCCTGAGTAGCTATTTCTGCAGCTTCTATAAATGAGCTTAGAACACTAAGAAGGAGGTGGTGGCCCCAGAGAGGGCATGGAATCTGCCTAAAGTCACACAGCAAGTGGATGGCTGGTATTGAACCTATACAAAAGGACAGAGTATCAGTGAACCCTGAGTACCGAACACCCAGCCTCAATAAGTAGCAACTCATGGCCGATCGCATTTCATTACTCTGACCTACTTCCCCACTCCCAGATTACTTGGAAGGAATGGTTTCCTATGGTGCCCTTGCCTGGGTTTGTGGTTGAACAGAATAAGGAAAGAAAAGTTGGTTTTGGTGTGTGTGTTGGGGCGGGGGGTCTTTCACCTTCCTGGGCTTCCTTCCTTTCCTTCACCCCTCTGCCTACCTAAATCCCACATTTTATTTGGTCCTCTGCTTGTTGCTACCCTTTTTATTCTCTCCTGGTGGCCCGCTGAATCCCGAGGGACTAGGGGCTCAAAATGCTCTTCTAGATCACTGAAATTTAGGAGAGGTCTCCAGAAAAGCAACTCTTTCAAGCCCCAGAAGAAAACCAAGCCTCTTGAGAAGCATTTTCAGACCTAGATTGTGTTGAGAGAGAGACATCTGTTCCTTCTTTCCTGGGTCACAAAAAACCATGGAGTATTTAACCTTTTATTGAGAAAACTTCAAACCTATACAAACGTAGAGTGAATATTAATGAACCCTCATGCGCTCATCACCCAGCCTCAACAATTAGCAACTCATAGCCAGTCTTCTTTCATTACTCTTACCCACTTCCCCTCTCCCAGATTACTGTGAAGGAAATCTCAGAAATCATACCTTTTTATATATTGTTATAAATGAGCCAAAGATGGCTTCTGTATATTTATTCCTAGGTTTATTTCTTCACTGACGGTTCAGACCCATTAGCTTAAAAGCCAAACCCAAATTTTTACACATCCAATCGTTTTCAAAACATCGCAAACAAGCAGATTTTTAGGCACTTAGAGACTGCTTTGCACACTCTGGAAACCTCACCCAGCACCTCCTGACCATTGATAAGATGGGGCCTTGTAGTTATGAGACCCCAAGCTGCCCTCCAAGTTCCCTGACCCAGAGACTCCCCACCGCACCGAAGAGCGACAAACAGACATCATCTAGACACCTACACCCCGTCTCTGATCCCCGTCTCCCCTGAGTGTACCCTTGCCCTCTCCCTGCCCTAAGCTCTGGATGGTCTCATGTTATGATGGACTTCCCCTCTCGTGCAACTGTCCAAGCATCATGCAGTAAAGCTTGTTGCACATTAATGCCTCGTATGGTCCTAAGTTTTTCCTTGATCATTACCCCAATCCCTTGAACTCCCTACAATTATTTCATCTGTAAAAATTTCAGTATGTATTTCTAAAAATAAGAACTCTGTGAAAAACTACAAGTGTCCATCAATACATGATTGGATTAAGAAGATGTGATATAGGAGCTATATATCTATATACACATACAAACAATGGAATATTACTCAGCCATAAAAAAGAATGAAATACTGCCACTTGCAGCAACGTGGATGAACATAGAGAATATTGTGTGTAACAGAAATAAGTCAGACAGAGAAAGACAAATACTATATCACTTAAACGTGGAATCTAAAAAAATAATACAAATGAATGTATACACAAAACAGAAAAAGGCTCACAGATATAGAAAACAAACTTGTGGTTACCAAAGGGGCGAGGGAAGAGGGGAGGGACAAATTTAGGGTATGGGATTAACAGATATAAAGTACTGTATATAAAACAGATAAACAACAAAGATATACCATATAGCACAGGGAATTATACTCATTATCTTATAAAATTATAATGGAATATAGTTTGCAAAACTACCGAATCACTATGAATCACTATGCTGTACACCTGAAACTAACACAATATTGTAAATCAACTATACTTCAATAAAATGTAAAATAAAACTACACTATCTTACCATGTCTAAAGTTTAATAATATTTCCTTAATATTATTAAATTTTCAGTCAGTGTTCCTGTTTCCAATTGCCTCATAATGGTTTTTTTTTTTTTTTTCTTTGTTTCTTTGGATTTGGATCCAAATAAGCTCTACATATTTGGTTTGGTTGAAATGTCACTTAGGCCTCTTTAATCTATTGCTACTCTCTCTCTGCCTTGCAATTTGTTTGAGGAAGAAACCAAATTGTCTTGTAGAGTAGCTCACAGATAAGTGAACTTTAAGATTGCATCCTCATGGGGCTGTTTAACATGCTCTGCTATTCTCTGTAGTTAGATCTAGACGCTTGATCTGATTCAGTTTCAATTTTTTTCAGCAAAACTGTTTCCTAGGTGGTGCTGTGTTCTTCCACTGGGAGGTTCGTAATGTCTAATTGACTTGCTTGTGATGTTAGCTGTTGCTGCCCATTGCCAGATTCACTAGTTCTTGAGGGTTTGCAAAGCAGTAAATATTCTTCTTCATTTATGAGGTGGAACATCTCGAGAGAGAGAAATGTCTCCCCATTTATTATGAGGTTTCCAGTGATATATTTTGAAAAGAGAAGGCAGAATAAATGCTTGATTCTTTCCATTTCTTCACCAATTTTCAATTTTCAAAAGTTGATTATCTTGCATTTTCTGTGCCATTCAATTAGTCTTATTTTGTTTTAATATCATAATGAGTTCATGAATTTAAGCATACTGAATGTTTCAATCCTTTGCAGTTATTGTCCTTCCTGATGCCCGAATTATCCCATATTTGACCAGTGGGAACATCTTCTTCAAGTTGATTATGGAGTCCTTTTGACATGTCCTTGTAGTTGTCAATAGTCTCCTTGTTATCGAGAATAAGATGTTCTAGGCTCATCTTGTACATTTTCTTTTTATTACACCTGACCTGAATCAGCCACTTCTCCAAGAACCCCTAGTTCCTACTGGTGGGAAATGATATTTCAAGACAGTAATATAGTTATTAAGGGAGCTCACTGACACTGGTTGGTTATTATTTTTAGGCCTTTTTAGTAGACAGGGCTTGATAATTATTTTAAGGGTAAAGTATGTCATGTGTTCAATAGCAATTCTTTCTATTTAAATTCAGTACTTTAGGAATATTTTACTTAACTGTAAAAAATCTTCTATCTGTATCTCCTTTCTCCTAAGATGAGAATCCAGGCTCTCAATGACAATGACAATGATAGCATTAGAGTATCACTAAATTATTCATTTTCTTTATCACACAATACAGTCTGAAAATAACAACACCACAGTACCATCACCAATGTGATGTGATTACTGAAAAGAGTTATGATCTTTTCTTGCAAATACTTTTGTCCTTAGAGTACATACTATTTAGGATGTACAGTCAAATTATTGTGTTTTGAAGTCACTTGGAATATTTCTGTTTGTATGGTTATGCCAACAAATACATACATAATTAAGCCCATTTAATTGTTTTATTTCTGTTTTTTGAGGTATAATTTTCACAATGACATTCTCAGATCTTAAAACTTTTACATTATAAATGGTTTTACAGTTTGATAACCTTTGACAAATGCATATACCCATGTAACTCACACCCCAATCAGGATATAGATTGCCCACAGCCCAGAAAGCTCCTTGTGAAATAATAAATATATATATTTGTCTCTGCCTCCAAGTTCTGATTAAGAACTCCTAAATCTCTTCTGAAAAGGGATGTTAGGAACATCTTTTGTTCTAATATTTGGTCTTTGACCCCAGTTCCTGACACAGAGATTCTAAATCCCTTGGAATTTTCTGGACGATAGGAGCATTCTTTGTTCTAATGAGGTGACTCTTGGTGGGATCCTGGATGGAGGCTGGTCACCAGAAAGAGCTAGTAATGATTAGAAGCTCGGTAAGTTCAGCCCCAGGCCCCATTCTCCAGAGAGGGGAGAGGGGCTGGAAATTGAGTCAATAATTGATTACACCTATGTCATGAAGCCTCCATAAAAATTCCAAAAGTATGGGATTCAGAAATCTTCCAGGTTGATGAACACATCATGTGCCAGGGGGGTGGCACATCCCAAATCCACAGGGACAGAAGCTCCTGTGCTTCTGAATCTCACCCTTTGTATCTCTTCATTTGGCTATTCATCTTTTATTACATCCTTTATAATAAACTGGTAAACATAAATGAGTGTTTCCCTGAGTTCTGTGAGCCATTCTAACAAATTATTAAACCCAAGGAGGGGTCATGGGAACTCCACTTATAGCCATTCTGAC
The DNA here is from genome assembly GCF_002837175.3 of Physeter macrocephalus. NCBI lineage: Eukaryota > Metazoa > Chordata > Mammalia > Artiodactyla > Physeteridae > Physeter > Physeter macrocephalus. The sequence continues at coordinate 148,363,890 of NC_041221.1, read as the reverse complement.
AGAAGTACAGGTGACAACATAGGACTTGAAATTGGCATCTGAAGTGGAGGCAGCCTTACGGGACTGAGCCCTTAACTTGTGGGATCATCTGATACTAACTCTAGGTAGATAGTATCAGAAATAAATTGAATTGTAGGACATCTCGCTCGTGTTGGAGAATTGGTCCATGTGGGGAAAACCCCACACATCTTGTTTCAGAAGTACTGTGAGTGGGAGAATAAAAGAAAACACAGTGCATTTTTCCTAGTCACTATCAGCCTTTACCCCACCTGATACCCCGCCCCAAAGTAGCCACCCCTCTGATATCTTTCACCATAGATCAGTTTGCCTGCGGAATTGTATATAAATGGATTTATAGTATGAACTCTTTTGTGTTTGACTCCTTTCACTCAGCATAATGTTTTTGAGATTCATTCATGTTGTGTGTATCAGTAGTTTGTTCTGTTGTATTGCTGAATAGTATTCCATTGACGAATACTCATCATTTGTTTATCCAAGCTCCTATTGATAGACAGTTAAACTGCTTCCCATTTTGGTTATTATAAATAAAGCTGCATCCAGGACATTCTTGTACATAGTCTTTTTCTGAGCAGTCTTATGTAAATTCCCAAGAGTGGAATTGCTGGTAGGTATATATTTACCCTTATAAGAAACTGCCAGACCATTTTCCCAAGTGGTTGACCAATTTTACAGTGTTGTCAGCAATATACATCCTTGCCAACATTTGAAGTTGTCCATCTTTTCAATTTTACCTTTTTGAAGGATTTGTACTTGTATCTCATTATGGTTTTAATTTGCATTTCCCTATCGGCTAATAACATAAAGCACTTTTTCAGTTGTTTATTTGTCATTTGTATATCTTCTTTTGGGAAGTGTCTGTCCAATTGTTTTGCCATTAAAAAAATGGAATTGTCTTGGTTATTGTTATATGAGTTCTTTATATATTCTAGATGAAAATCCTTTGTCAGACTTATGTAATTGTGAATAGTTTTTCCTAGTTGTGGCTTACATTTTCATTCTCTTAATTGATGTCTTTTGATAAGCAAAGTTTTTGATTTTGGGGAAGATAAATTTATCAATATTTTATGGTTAGTACTTTCTGTGTCCTAGCCAAGGAATCTTTGCCTACCCCAGCCTTCTTATGCTTACTAATGCATGACATATCCTTTCACATTTATTTACTTTCAATCTTATCTGTGCTTTTATATTTATTTTATTATTTTTTTTTCTTTGTTTTGTTTTTTTTGTGTGTGTGGTACGCGGGCCTCTCACTGTTGTGGCCTCCCCCGTTATGGAGCACAGGCTCCGGACGCGCAGGCTCAGCGGCCATGGCTCACGGGCCTAGCCGCTTCGCGGCATGTGGGATCTTCCCGGACCGGGGCACGAACCCGTGTCCCCTGCATCGGCAGGCGGATTCTCAACCACTGCGCCACCAGGGAAGCCCTGTGCTTTTATATTTAAAGAGCATTTCTTGATGACAGCCTGTACTTGGGTCTTGCCTTTTTATACAGTCTGAAAATGTCTGCCTTTGAACTGAAGTGTTCAGCCTATTTAAATTTAATCTGAAGTCATATAATTATTGATATGGTGAGCTTTATGTCTACAATCTTGCTATTTGCTTTATATTTGTTCATATGTTCTTTCTTCCTTTTTGCCTTCTTTCCTGCATTCTTTTGAATTATTTTTTGTATTCTATTTTATCTCCTCTGTTGGCTTTTTAGCTAGACTTCCCTGTTTTATATCTAATGGTTGATTTATGGAAACAGTATGCATCCTTAACCTATCATAGTCTACTTAGAGTTAATATTGTACTAACTCACATGTAATATAAAAAATTTACAACAGTACATTTCCATTTACTCCCTACCCATCCTTTCTGTTACTATGATACATTTTACTTCCACATGTTATAAACTCCACAATACATTATTGCTTTTGCTTTAAAACACCCATTATATTTTCAAAAATTAAGAAACAAGGAGGGAAAAACCTTTTATATCTCCCTACTTATTTACTATTTTCATCTCTCCATTTCTTCATCTAGATTCATGTTTCACCTGAAGAACTTTACTATATCTTGCAGTGCAGATCTTCTGATGACAAATCCTTCCAGCTTTTGTTCTGAATATGTCTTTATTTTGCTTTTATTTTTGAAGGTTATTTCCCTGGATATAAAATTCTAGATTGTCAGGGTGGTGTTTCCCCCTTTATCTCAGCACTTTGAATATGTCTTTATATTTTTTCCTCCCTCACATTATTTTTCATAAAAAGTGGGTGGTTTTCCATTTTTCTCCACCATATACTTGTCTTTTGGCCTTGGCTACTTTTAAGATGTTCTTTGTATCTTTGGTTTAAGCAATTTGTCTATAATGTAGCTTATTTGTTCCCTGTGTTTATCCCGCTTGAGGTTCATTGAGTTCTTTGAAGGAAACTGGAATTTTTCAACAAATTTGGGGAAAATAAATTAACCAATATATCTTCAAATATTTTTTCTTTTCCATTCTCAATCTCCTCTACTTCTGGAATCCCAATTACACATGTGGTAGACTGCTTGATATTATCCCAACAGTCAGTGAGGCTCTGTTCTTTTTTTTTTTCTTTTAAATGTTGGGGGTAGGAGTTTATTAATTAATTAATTAATTTTTGCTGTGTTGGGTCTTCGTTTCTGCGTGAGGGCTTTCTCTAGTTGTGGCGAGTGGGGGCCACTCTTCATCGCGGTGCGCGGGCCTCTCACTATCGCGGCCTCTCTTGTTGTGGAGCACAGGCTCCAGACGCGCAGGCTCAGTAATTGTGGCTCACAGGCCCAGTTGCTCCGCGGCATGTGGGATCCTCCCAGACCAGGGCTCGAACCCGTGTCCCCTTAAATTAGCAGGCAGATTCTCAACCACCGTGCCACCAGGGAAGCCCCTGTTCATTTTTTTTAAAAATGCTTTTCCTCTCTGTGCTTCATTTTGAATTGATTCTCTTGTCATATATATTCAAGTGCATTGATCTTTTCTCCTGCAGTGCCAAATCTTCTGTTTTGTCCCACTGAAATTTTCATTTCAGATATTATACTTTTCAGTTCTAGAATTTCCATTTTCATAGTTGCCATTTGTCTACTGATATTCCCTATAGGTTCACCCATTATATTTATATTTTCCTTGAAATCTTTAAAATGTATTTATAACAGACATTTTAAAGATATTGCCTACTAATTACAATATCTGTGTCACCTCTGGATCTGTTTCTCTTGATTACTATTAATTATTTTTCCTGGTTATGGTCTCCTTTTTTCTTGTTTCTTCACAGGTTTCATAATTTTTGATTGTATGATAGGTATTGTGGATGATACGTTGTTGAGTCTGGGATTTGGTGGTGTCTTCTTTAAAGAGTTTTGAATTTTTTTTCTGGCAGGCACTTAATTTACTAGTGGGCCAGCTCGATCATTTGAAGTCTTGTTTTTAAGCTTCATTAAGGTATGTCTAGAGTAGTCTTTACTCTGGAGCTATAATAGCCCTACACTGTAAGGCGTGGTTTTTCCAGTATCATGGCTGAATGTTTACAGTGTCCAGCAGGTCCCTCTGCTCTGGATGATCAGATCTCATATGTATCCCAGAGCTGTGACTTTTGGAATCTGCATTCAGCTCACAGTTCCTCTGTAGCTGTTCTCTGCCAGGCTTTCCAGAATCTAGTCTTGTGTGTCTACTCTTTACATTTGGCTAAAGACTTCAGGTGACTTAAGGGCACCCTATGCAGATTTCACAACTCTTTCTATACACAAGTCCCTCCTATCTGGTACCCAGTCTTGCAGTTCTAACTGCCTCAGTAGCCTTGAACTCTAATATCTGCCCCCTCATCTCAAGCAAAACTTCTGTGCTCTGCTTGCAGTCCGCCTCCCTGTGTTGCATGGTCTGGAGCAGGACCTCCAAGCAGAGAGCCAGGGCAATTTCTCTTATGGCTTATAGTCCTCTACTGCCTGTTGTGAAACATCTAAAAACAGTAGTTACTGTATATGCTCTTCCATGGTGGAAGGGCTGGTCCAGTCCCAGTTACTCCATCGTCTGAAACAGAAATCATATATTTTTATTTTTTGGAGTTTCTTTTTATAATTTTATTTTATAATTACATAGAATATTTGCAAGATTCCAAATCGAATCTACAAAATAAGATTTATTCATAGAAGTCTAGCTGGTAATCCTATACCTTCCACCTTACTCCCTCCATTTCCTTATATGTAACAATTAAAAATAATATTCATGGTTTATTTTCTATTCTTTCTTTTGTTAACATACGCAGTGTGTGTGTGTGTGTGTGTGTGTATGTGTTGTATTCACCCCTTATTTAAATAAGTAGTAGTAGTATACTCTACATATCGATACTTTCCTCCATTTTGCTTTTTTTCATGTAACTATGTATCCTGATGATCACTCCATACTAGTATAAAGAGATACTGCTCATTCCTTCATTACAGTTGCATAGTTCTCAATTGTAAGAGTGACTAACGTGTCCCGGTTTGCCTAGGACTCTCCTGGTGTTAGCACTGAAAGTTCCATGTGTCCCAAACCGGGTTGGTTGGTTGCCCTGTCATTGTATGAGTGTACTGTAATTTATTTAATCAGTCTTCCTTGGATGGATATTTGGGTTGTTTCCAATCTTTCACTGCTACAAGCAGTTCTCAGTGAATAGCCTTGTGTATATATCTTTTCATATTTTGCCAGTGTATATTTGAGTTATATTTTTAGAAATGGGATTGCTGGTTCAAAGGTAAATGTGTAAGTTTTCCAGATATTGTCAAATTCTCCTCCATAGGGATTGTACAATATGCATTTCCACCAGCAAAGCTTGAAATCCTGTTTCTCCAGAGATGCACCAACAGAGAATGTCAAACTTTTATTTTTTCCAGTTGACTATCAGGTGAGAAATTATACCTCAGTATAGTTTTAATTTACATTTCTCTTATGAGCAAATTTGAGCATCTTTCAAAATAAGAGCCACTTGCACTTCTTTCTCTGTGGACCGTTGGTACAATTCTCTAGCCTATTTTTCTATAGGCTTATAGGTTTTTTCTTCTCCAATTTTAGAAGTTCTTTTATATATTAGATACATGAACTCTTTGCAATGTAAGTTGCAAATATCATTCCCAGTTTGTTGTTTATCTTTTCACTTTGCATATAACAACTTTTGCCGTGCCCAAAATTTTTTGGAATGTAATCAATTTAGCTATATTTTCCCTATTAAGTCATAGGAATGATTTCCCCATTCCCAGACTACAGAAGAATTCAACAACGTTTTCTTCCAGTGCTTGTATGGTTTGCTTTATTACCTTTACATTTCTGATCCATTTGGGATTTATCCCGATGTGTGACAGGAACGGATGCAATTTTATCTTTTTCTATATGGCTCTCCAATGATCTGAATATAATTTAAAAGTCCATCATTTTTCCTCTGATTTGAGCTGTTGTCTTTATGGCATATTAAATTTGCATATGAATGGGTCTTTCTCTGACTTTCCTGTTCTGTTTCATTTTAATTATAGAGGCTTCATAGCATGTTTTAGTATTTAGTAGGATTAAGCCCCTGCTCTTTGTTCTTCTTTTTCAGGATTTTTCTCACTATTATTTGTTGTTCTTCCAAATGAACTTTATAATCAACTTGTTTAGCTGCAGGAAATATCTGAAGATATTTTTATTGGGACTACCAAGTTTTTATACATTAACTTTAGGGAGAATTGTCATCTTTATGACACTGAGTCTTCCCAGTCAAAAACACAGTATCAAGTGACATTTCTGATTACATTTCAGATTAGGGAGTTGATGAACTTCTCTGTATGATCATGTGGCTGGGGACCACTGGGTTTCACAAGTCTTCCTGAGCCCAGCCCATGTCACCTCTTCCAGGAAGCCTGTCTTCTTTTCTAGGGAAATGATCTCTCCATTCTCTACAGATATCTTGTGATTCACATGAACATTTTCGACTATAGCTCCTACCTTTCCATATGTGTACCCCATTTCCCCTTCTGGGCTAAGAGCTCTCTGGGAACAGGGTATGTATTATAAATCACAGGTATACTGATAAAAGCTAAGCTAAGGCAAGAGACTCTGAGCTGGGTGCATCACATCAGTTACTTCATAGCCTTTCCCGCGGGTCACCAGCTAGCATCTGGCACGCCAAATCTAGCCCATGTGTTTGACCTGCATGGAAATTTTTTAAATTTTGAATTAGTTGCCAACATTGAAAAAATTATAAGATTTCACGTAAAAATACAGGTTTTCAGATTTTCTAAAAGTAATGGAAGTTCATGGCAACAACCAGCTGGAGCTATCTGCTGTCCCTTTAGACCAGGCAGGTACACCACAGTTTTCCCCATACCTCTTCATTTCCATTATCTGTCTAGGCCCTGGAAGCATTTGAGTCAGTAGTTCGTCTCCTTAAAACCACTGGAAAATGGAAAGAGTGAAATCTCTGGCCCTGGCACACAGTGGGTGCTCAGCAGATATTTGTGGAATGAATGAATCCCTGTTTGCTGATCAGGTTCTGAGAGCCTCCCTGACTTAGCAAAGGTCACATGACCAGAGGGTGGCCGAGGAAGGGATTTAAAAGGAGGATCTACTTTGCTGCACAGCCCAGCAGTGTCTGACGGCCGTCCAAGTGCTGGCCCACGAGTTCTTTCTCACCTATTAGCTGGTTAATGGCCGCACACTTGGTCCCAAGCCCTTAACCAACTTGGTTGTTCTCAGATGGAATGTTAGTAACTGCCTCATTGACACAGGCAGGAGGGAGGGAGGCCTGAAACCTTAGGGGAGAAATGGGCCCTGGTGACCTTTTAGCTTCATAGAGTTAGGTTTGAGTCTCTTTCTTTTTCTTTCTCTTTCCACATAGCTCCCCTAGGCCTCATCAAATCTGCTGACAGCAAGCACCCTGGGGAAGAGTTGCAGAAAGGCAGGGTGAGGGGGAGCCTGTGTCCTCTGCTCAGGGGTTTCCTTGCCTCTTTAAAGGGAAGAGCAGAGAGTTTCACGTTGTCCAGGCCTTAGGCCTCCCAACCCCCCAGGACATGGGAGCTTTACCGGTAAATTGCCTTAAAAAAGAACAGCTAATTATTTTTTTTTTCCATTCAACAAACAGGTATTGAGCAGTTTTCTGTACCAGCCACTGTGCTAGCAGTAAAGGCCTTGGAGAACTCAATAGACATGTTCCTCATTCTAGTAGCAGAAACTGAAAAATAAGCCTGTTGAGAAAAAGCATTTTTTTTTAACTTTTTATCTTATACTGGAGTATAGTTGATTAACAATGTTGTGATAGTTTCAGGTGTACCACAAAGTATTTCAGTTATACATATACACGTATCTATTCTTTTTCAGATTCTTTTCCCATTTAGGTTGTCACATAATATTGAGCAGAGTTACCTGTGCTATACGGTAGGTCCTTGTTGGTTATCCATTTTAAATACAGCAGTGTGTACATGTCAGTCCCACACTCTCTAACTATCCCTTCTCCCCATTCTTCCCCCTGCGCCCCTCCCCCCAAACATAAATTCGTTCTCCAAGTCTGTGAGTCTGTAGTCTGTTTCTGTTTTGTAAATAAGTTCGTTTGTATCATTTCTTTTTAGATTCCTCATATAAGTTCTCTTTCTCTGGAAAAATGCATTCTAACAGGACAGGACGGGTATGGGAATACCTAGTGGGAGTGCCTCATGCAGGGATGGTCAGGAAGGGCTTCCCTGAGGGTGCCACCCTCCAGCTGAGTCCTAAATGAGGAGAAGGAGTGAGCTAGGGGAAGAAAGAGAGGGGATGGAATGTGGGAGGACCCAGAGGCAGGTTTGAGGAGCGGGAGGAAGCTCGGTAGACTGGGGCATGTGGACAAGGGGCCCAGGAGAAGGCAGTCAGAGGAGGGTCAAGCGGCTAACAGTGGAATTGAGGTGAGCACTTGCTATTTGCTGCGATAAACACTTCTCCGCGTAACAGGATGTTGAGGGAACTTGTCCTTTCCCCTTGAACTGACGCCTAGGGTTCAGAGCAGAGAATCCAGAAGTGCTGCTTTCTCCCTGTTCTGATGAGGACTGCCAGCAGCAGTGTCCAGACTCCCCCCCCCACCCCAGGGACCACTGGAAGGCAGCAGATTAGTCCAGCCACCCTCCCGCCAGCCCCGCATTCCCCTTCTGGTTTGTAATAGAAAACCAAGGAGAAAGGCAAAATTGCGGCCTCGGGCCGGCCTCATGGGGAGCAGTGTTCCCCTGAGAGCTCCCCTGGCTCCCCCTACCTCGTACCGAACACCCCAGAGGCCAGTCAAAGGGTGGAGGGTGGGAGGAGTCCCAGGGAATCCCTCCTGCAGTATGGGGGCGGTCCTGCAAGAAGGCGAGACTGACAGGTGACTCTGGTGGACAGAGTTTCACAGGTGGACATTTGCTGAGCAGCAGAGTCTATGCCACCAAGAACGTGGTGAGCCAGTGTGGGTGCACTCAGCCTGGGTCCCCGGATTCTGGGGGCGGTCGTGAACGTGGAGACTGGTGCTGAGGAAGGCAGGGAGGACAGCTGGAGTGGCCTGGCCCAACTGAGTGATGAGGGGGTTCAGGATACCTACCCCCATAGAGAGCACCTTGGCATGCTGAACATTTTAGGCTGAAGGAGTTTGAGAAGACAGCAGAAGCAGGAAGGTCACTCTAACCCCATCCTCCCTCCCCTGAGATGGTTCATAAGACACTCATGTGAGAGCCCTTCTCCTCTCAGGGCGCCCCGAGTCCCCCATCTGCTGGCTGCAGCCCCTCGCAGAAGTGCTGCTACAGTTTACAACGGACAAGGTGCTAAGTGCTCGTGGCAATTTAGCTGTTTGCCACTGACCTGGCCTCTGCCTGCCTGCACCCTGAGGAAAGGGGCATCCTCATCTCTGAAGACAAAGGATCATGGAGAAGAATCCAAACGCACTGGCCCTGCTAAGTTTCCTCCAGTTTCCTACACCGGATTCGTACTCCTCCACCTGCCATATTCCTCCACGATGTCCACTCTTTATCAAACCTAGCATGAAAAAATGCGGGTTTAATCATTTCCTCAGGTCTTCATTTCCTTTGGAAGGCTTGCGTGTCATGTAAAACTTACTTAAACATATTTGTATGTTCTTCTCCTGTTAATTTGGCTGTCAGCTTAATTTTCAGACCCAGTCAGGGACGTTAAAAGGGTTGAGGAAAGTTTTTCCCTCCCCTACAGTGAGTAGGGAGCTGGTGTGTAGTAGGTGCCTAAGGACCCAAAGGCCTGGGTCCTGCAGCTCCATGTGAAGGAGCCTGGAGGCTTCCTTTACATGGCAGGGCCTGAAGCTGGCAAGAGAGGAGAAGGGCCATCATGGACTCCTGGCAGGGCTGAGGAAAAGTAGGCTGCTACTCTCTGGGGGGTCCGCAGAGCTGCCTTTAAGTGAAGTTAAATACCTCCCTAAGAAAAGAAGACCAAAACAAGGACCATCACATCTGCAGAGACCACCAGCACCTCGTGGAAAGTCGCTGACCCTCTGGGAGGTCAGGGACACTTCCTCCCACCCCCAGAAGGTCAGATGGGTGACACATCAGCTACCCACCTTGGATGCTAGATGTCAGAGGAGGAAGGAAAGACCCAGACTCAGAGAGGGAGGGAGGAGGGGGCATGAATGAGCAGGCCAAGCCCCTGCCCACTTCTGGTCCTGTTTCTTGAGCCATCAGTCCAACCCACACTAGGAGAAGGGAAGAAATGGGCTTTAAATGACCAGAATGTTTGGCATCTGCTGAAGTGATCATCATCAAGTGGGTAAGATGATGGATCTGACTGGGTACAACTAGAGGCAGAAATAGAAGGAAAAAAGCCATTTCATGTTAATGGCCCAATATGTCAGTTACTTGTCCGTTGTATCAAGGAATTTTCCAAACAATCATATAAGGCAGTTACTGTTATTATTGCAGTTTTTGAGGAGAGGGAACCAAGGATCCGGGAGAGGAAGGAACTTAAAACCACACAGCTAACAGGTAGCTGGGCTGGGATTTGAACTCTCACTGTTGGGCTCTGAAGCCAGTTCTCTAAATAGCACTGTCCCCAGAGGGGAGCCTCAGCCGGCACTCCATGCCAGCGTCTCCCCTCCCAGCTGCTCTCGGAGTGAACCCAGTGAGGGGACCTCAGCACCTGCCCAGACATCTTATCGTATTTTCAGATGGCTGTTGAAATAACCACTTAGATTTTTAAAGGATTTTACGGTTAACACACACTATAGTCATTCAATAAGCATTTATGAGGCTGCTACCACTGTGCTGAGCACCCCCTAGCTTCTCTGAGAGGAGGGCTCAGCAGGCAATTCTTTTCAACTCTCTTCTGCATATGAGGGAAGGGGAACACAGAAAGACTATGACTTGCCTAAAGTCACAGAGACCTGCGACCACCACCGCCACCAAGCACTTCCTGAGTGCTCAGTACGTGTCAGGCACCGTGCTAAGTGCGCGACATGGTCCTATGGGGCTTGAGAATTCCTCCTGTCCAGTACTCTTTTCACTGCCCCAGCTGGCTTCCCCCATTCCCACTCCTGATCCCCGCTTTCCTGCATGGAGCCAATGCTTCTCTGGCCAAAGGACTGATTTCCTGGCTTGGGGAAGGCCCTGTAGCAGGGAGTCTGCAAGTCTTAGAGAAAAGCAGAGAATTTGGCTTCCTTCCCCGGTGCCAGCTCATCACACCAACTGACCTGCTGCTGTAGGAGAAGAGAAGGTGCTGGTAGTTCAAAGCATGGGCCCTTGATTAATTTCTCATCCTCTATAAATAAGTGAATAAAGGCACATTCTGCACACACTGCTTCGACGCCTCCTATGGGCCTTTTATTGGTCTCTACACCTTGGTACTCACTGGCCTTGGGACGTCAGACTTACTTCCAGCCAGACTGTCAAACTCCTTAGCTTGGCAGTTGTGCCCCTTACTCACCCCCTACACCCAACCTAGGCTCCTGCTCACCTGTCTTCTCTCTGGACTCACCAGTTGCCTACACTGCCCTGCTTTTCTGGCAGTCCATCGTGACAGAGCAGCTAAGCACGTCGGCTTGTATGGGTTCAAATCCCAACTCTGTCACTTCTTGGCTTTGTGACCATATGGGTAAATTATTTAACTTCTGCAGTCCTCAGTTTCTTGATATATAGAATAGGGATGATGAAAATAGTGTGTATACTGGAATTAAGGTCCTAGTTGGGAATCAGACACTAAATAGGCAGGCAGTCACACATACAAGAATTTCACTCACTGATGAGTAGCGTGATGGAGAGTGAGAGAGTGAGGCCAAGAAGGGCTTCTCTGAAGAGGTGATCTTTGAGCTAAGACATTAAGGATGAGAAAGAGCTGATTCAAAGAGGGTCTGAGGGCAGTTGGTTCCAGGCAGAGAAGGAACAGGGAGTGTGACTCTGGGCAAGTTCTCTGAGGGCTGGGGAGGGGTTGGCTGGAGGGGTCCCTGGTGCTAGGGGATGGGTGGGAAGGTGGGCCAGGCCCCTCACAAGGCACATATTAAGGGGAGATGTGGTCTGAAAGGCTGGGTTAAGTGGCTAAAGCCCAAGGGTGAGAGAAGAGAAAAGAGACATTGGTGGGGGACTCTGATGCCATCACGAGGCCCATACTCAAGTCTCTAGAGGCTGGCTCTTTGAGCGTCTTCCAGCCTCCTGGGCCAGTGAGGAGTGGAGAGGAGGTGGCAGGTCCTGCTTTCGTCACCACAGGTCCCCCATCTTCTCCTCCCCTTTCCTAAAGTGAAACACTGTCCAGAGAGGGTCTGGTGTCAGCCATGTACACAGCGGTATGTGAGCTCTCCAAACAAGGCAACACAAAAGGCACTGACTTGTCGCTCTGGCCAGTAGTGGGGGTGTAAATACTCCCACCATGGCTGATTTCTTTTGTGCTTCCAGAATAATGTGTGATTGTGGAGTTGGGAGGGGAGGCACAGGATCGGCTCCCATGTGCAGGTGGGCACTGGCTCCAGCTCACCACTGCATTCACACCCAAGGAACTAGGAAGCCCTTACCATGTGTCAGGCCCAGTGGTAAGCACTTTATATATACTAACCCACAACAACTCTATGAGGCAGGAGCTGTTAATATTCCCATTACACAGATGAGAAATGCAGTCACAGATGAGCTTGGTAACCTGCCCAAAGTCACACAGGCAACGATGGAGCTGAGATTAAACTGCAGTATAACTTATAGGAAAGTGAGCGAATGCTAAGCACACTGCTCAGTGGATTTTTAGGTATGTATACCATATGTAAGCAGATCATGATAGGGAACATTTCCAGTCCCAGCTGGCTCTTTTTATCACTCTTGTCTTTGATACTCTCCCTCCAGGGTAACCACCATTTTTTATTTTTATCACCATAGATTTGCTTTATCTGTGCTTGAATTTTTTTTTTTTTGGCTGCGCCATGCAGCACGTGGGATCTTAGTACCCCAACCAGGGATCGAACCCGCGCCCCCTGCAGTGGGAGAGCAGAATCCTAACCACTGGACCGCCAGGGATGTCTCCAGTCTGTGCTTGAATTTTATGCAACTGGAATCATTCAGTACATAATCTTTTTGTGTCTTGGCTTCTTTCTCTCCAATGTCATTGCTTCCTCCACGTCGTTGCGTGTTTCAGAAGTTTGTTCTTTTGAACTGGTGTATGCTTTTCAGCAGTGTGTGAGTATGTATGATGTATCTATCCATTCTCCTGTGGACGGTCTTTGGGCTTGTTTCTGCAGAGTGTGCTCATAATCACTATGATATACTGCCACTCAAGTATGGATGCACTCCCTGACTCTTCCTGTCTCTGGGGGATTTGCAGGATTAGCATGTGGGTTGAGTGGTATCACAGGATGCATTACTTTCTGATTGCAGCTATAACAAATTACCACAAACTTAGTGTCTTAATGCAACACAGAGTTATTACTTTACAGTTCTGGAGGTCAGGAGTCTAAAATAGGCTGGCAGCTATGGTTCTTCTGGAGGCTGTAGGGGGACAATCCCTTGCTTTGCCTTTTCCAACCTCTGGAGGCTGCCTGGGTCCACCTCTGCTTCTGTCATCACATCTCCTCTTACTCTGACCCTCCTGCCTCCCTCTCATAAGGACACTTGTGATTAATTGGACCTATCCAGATAACACAGGATAATCTCCCCATCTCAAGATCCTAACTTAATCACATCTGCAAAGTCTTGCCATGTCAGGTAGCATATTCACAGGTTCTGGGGTTAGGACATGGACGTATTTGGGGGGCCATTATTGTGCCTAACACATTGGACTCTCCTGATGTAATGGTAAGACCCTGGTGTGGGAATCAGGAACTCAGGGTCCTGGTCTGGCCCCTGGGTTGACTTACTGTGGGATGTAAGTCTGACTTACTGGGCTTTTGGCAGATATATTGAATAAAATGAAGGGCTAGGATGTGATCCATTTCACAGGCGCCTCCCAGCCTCCACGTTCTAGGACTCAATACATAAGCTTTAGGCTTGGGGCTCTATCCAGCCACCCCTTTCATCTGTGTGTGCGGATTTCTTCCCACCCCCAGGGCAAAGGGAGCACACCTTCTGAGAAGACCTGGGAAACCTGCAGCGGATCCCCCACTGTCCCTCCCTTCCCCTTCCTTTCTATCATGTGACCCCTGGGCCTTTCATCCAGAATGACTTTGAAAGCCTGCTATTGATTTTCCTGTCACTTCAGGTCATATACTCCCACCCGTCATCTCCCTTTAAGTGAAAGTTTGAAAACCCAATTTGGAAAAAAAAAAAAAAGATCACCCACGTGATTTCAGGGGCTGGGCTGATGGAGCAGCCCTTCCAGGAGGCTGGGTGTGAAGTGCTTGGAGGAAGTAATAGAGACGACCTTAAAGACTCCGTTCTGACATCAGCTGAGCTGTTCCTTCATTTGCAGTTGATGGCTGTTCTAGTCGTGGGCTCCCAGCAGTTACTGAAAAGAGAAAGTGGGAGAGCAAATCATTTTCATGATTGCCAAACAGGAAGCCTACTTTGTTGAAAGTGAACCAGCCGCCTGTTGGGTCTTCATATTTTCTACTAGCCAAATATTTGATCTTTCCTATCTGGCACCTTGTGGCTGATCATCTCCTCCATCTCTTCTCTCATTGATACAGTCATTAGTGAGCATCTACGTTTTCTACTTTGCATGGTAATTAGGGCACATGCTTTAAAGTCAGATGGTCATTCCTTCAATAAATGTTTACTGGGCGCCTACTTTATGCTGGGCACTTAACCAGGCACTGGGGACAAAATGACAAGCAAAACAGATATGGGGCCTGTCCCCAAGGAGCTTATACTGATGGAGGAGACAGAAGGGAACGGCATAATCCCACAATATATTGAATTACAAAATGTGGTAAATGCCATGAACCAAAAGTCAGGGAAGCTATGAGAGCTAATTCCAAGAGGGCATGAACTAGTTTAAGGGTTAGGAGAGGCTGCACTGGGTGGAAAATGGGGGCATAACGGAGACAAAGGAATCTGCTCAGATGAAGCCCTGAGGCAGAAGGAAGCTGGGTAAGTTTGAGGACTTTGGAGGAGTGTGTAGAGGGTGAAGGGAGAGGGAAGGAGAGCAACACATAATTGGGGAGTTTTGAATTTATTAATATGCTGTAATAAAGTCTGTGAACTGGTTGACTTTCAGTGTCCTGATCCATAAAATGTGTATAGAAATACCTTGCAGAGTGGCTTTGAGGATTCACTGAGATAAAATATGCCATTTTAAGATAAAGTGCTTAGCCCAGACCTTGGTCTATTGCAATCCTGGAATAAATGGCAGCAACTAGTTTTATGACTGGGCAAGGTGCACCGTTGCTGGGAGCTGGGGACAGAAATGAATCAGCTTTGGTCCTTGCCTTCAAGCAGCTTCTAACATCGCTGAGGGGATCAGTAATATCTAGTCTGCAAGTGTGCCAGAGCTTCTCTGCTGACAGGGCTCAGAGGAGGGAAGGCTGACTCCAGTGGGGAGTAAGGGAAGGCTGCTTGATGGGGAGGCACCTAGATGCCCAACACATAATTCTGGTCAGGCAGGAAAGCAAAGGAAAGCGAGGACCATCTTCACCTCCCTGGGAGCATCTGGGATGCGGAGAGGGAAACAGCTGCGTTTCCTTCTCTCCTGCCAAAGTGAAGGAATTCAGAGGTGCTGCTTCTCTTATTAATCCAGCTGTAAGCACTTTTTAGACCATCGTGAGCCCCTGAGGAATGAGGTGCAGAGCCTCTGAACAACATCATTAAAATGCTTCCCAAGAAGAAACTCAAGCCGAGCAGGTGAGAATCTAATGGCAGAACCAGCACCAAGCGATGTAGCTCGGAATGCGAGGCAGGGAATGGTTCCTGTCTAGCTCTGTGCCAACAGTCTTGGACAAGTCCCCTCACCTATGGGTCTTGGTTTTCTCACCTGTAAAACGAAATGATTGTTGTAGATGATGACTTTTGTTCTTCTGACATTCTATGTCTCCAAAAGGCTACATTATTGCTTTGGTAAGATTCTGGGGATGATTTCTATCAAGAGCAAAGGGGAAAATGGAGGCAACTCCCCAGTAATTCTCACTGCCTCTCAACACATTTGTACTGGAAAATCCACACATTTGCAACCTAAGTGAGTTTGGGAGCCTAAAATACATCTGGCAAGCTAAATAATTTCCTCACTTCATTTTCCTAATCTAGTCCTAGCATTGATATTTCTAAGCAATATGTGACCACAAGCAAGTCACTTAACCTTTCCACGTGTCTGTTTCCCCTTCTTAAAATGCAGACTTCCGACTGAATCATCTCCTTGGGCCCCTTCAGCTCTCATTTTCTCTTTTTCATTCATGGCTTTGATTCTTGTGCAGGTCAGTTATCTCTAGCAACAAGTGAGATGTGGAAAAAGCAACTCAGGTGGGCTACCACCTCCCTGAACCTCAGGGTCGTGATCTGAATAAAGTTAACATGTTAAAGGGTGTCTTTTCTAGACCAGCAGTGTAGCAAAGTAGTTATAAGCATGGGCTTTCAGGCAGGCAGTCTGGAATCAAATCTGGTCTCTATCACTTACTACCTGTGTGGCCTTGAGCAAGTGCCAATCAACATGAAGCATGGATAGTTCTATTTAGGCAGAAAAGCAAGAAGTCTCAGTTTCCTTATCTGTAAAATGGGAGTGAAGATAATGCCTGCTGCTTAGAGTCATTGTGAGGATTCAATACACAGTGCTTTCCAAACTTCTATCATACAGTAAGATAAAACATAGTTGCTCTGGGCTTCCCTGGTGGCGCAGTGGTTGAGAGTCCGCCTGCCAATGCAGGGGACACGGGTTCGTGCCCCGGTCCGGGAAGATCCCACATGCCGCGGAGCGGCTGGGCCCGTGCGCCATGGCCGCTGAGCCTGCGCGTCCGGAGCCTGCGCTCCGCGACGGGAGAGGCCACAACAGTGAGAGGTCCGCGTACAGAAAAAAAAAAAAAAAAACATAGTTGCTCTGATAAATGGGTAAATGAAGCTTGGTCCTAGGATTAGGGACACATGGAGTAGTAGGGATTGAGGCCAAATGGGTCAGTTTACTGCAGCTGACTGTAACACTGTAGGTCTCAGTGTTGCCAGATCTGATTTTTTTCTTTTTCAAGAGAAACCAGAAATCTGGATTTTTTTTTTTTTTTTTTTTTTGCGGTATGCAGGCCTCTCACTGTTGTGGCCTCTTCTGTTGCGGAGCACAGGCTCCGGACGCGCAGGCTCAGCGGCCACGGCTCACGGGCCTAGCCGCTCCGCGGCATGTGGGATCTTCCCGGACCGGGGCACGAACCCGTGTCCCCTGCATCAGCAGGCAGACTCTCAACCACTGCGCCACCAGGGAAGCCCAGAAATTTGGATTTTTATGTGAGATTGCCTAATCTTAAAATACTGGCTCACATTTATTTTTTTAAACATGCAAATAAGACATGGCTGCTGCCAGGATGTGGCCCACAGTTTTTCAGTTGGTAACCTCAGTTTGTAACCATTAAGTGCTCAATGAAGGATGGGGAAAACCCTGGTCATCTAATTTAGCACTCTCAAGCACTCTCAACCACCCAATTTTACAGATATGGAAACTGAGGCCAAGGCTAAGAAAAGTGAAATGACTTGCCCAATGTTGCATGGCTTGATTATGTTAAAGATGGGACTCTGGGGCTTCCCTGGTGGCGCAGTGGTTGCGCGTGCGCCTGTCGATGCAGGGGAACCGGGTTCGCGCCCCGGTATGGGAGGATCCCACATGCCGCGGAGCGGCAGGGGAACCGGGTTCGCGCCCCGGTCTGGGAGGATCCCACGTGCCGCGGAGCGGCTGGGCCCGTGAGCCATGGCCGCTGAGCCTGCGCGTCCGGAGCCTGTGCTCCGCAACGGGAGAGGCCACAACAGAGGAAGGCCCGCATACCACAAAAAAAAAAAAAAAAAAAAAAAAAAAAAAAAGATGGGACTCTAACTCAGGTCTTTTGACACTTAGTTTGGTGCCCTTTTGCCAAGTCACAGGAATCCTTCTAGAAACTCACAGCCTGGATGGTGAGCTGCCCTGGAGCCACAATCCTTGCTTTTCTCCCATGTCTTTTCCTGCAGTGCTTACAGATAACTGTGTTTTGAGATGATGCACAGAACCTCTACCTATGTGCCTGCGTAACACCCACAGTCCAACAGTGGCTCAAATCGGGGCAAGGGTGATTCTGAGTGGTCGCAGCTGTTCCCCTCACTCCATGCCTCCCGTCTCCACCCACTTTCCCTGAGATCAGCTACAAAATGAGTTTTAGGTGATAAGTATCTTTTTAAAAGGTTACAGGACAAAATAATCCTTGATGCAATATAATCATAAAATATAATCTCATTTGTGGTTAAATCCTTGAGCTTCAGCACATTTTAAGCTAAAAATGGATAGTTTTATTTTTAATAAAAACAAAATTAGCAAATGAAAATCTACTATAATTCTTATTAGAAAGCTCTAAAGCATTGCTGACTCTGATTGAGCTTCCAGACGCCCTCCCCAGCAACCACATCCCCTGATGCATCCTCCTCTCTGGGGAGCCTGATAGATGTACCCACATTGCCTTCTGAAATCTCCCTTTTGGGCCCCAGTTCTCAACCTTCATTTCCTTCACTTTAAATTCTAGTGCAAATCAGCTCAGCCTTCCATCAGCATCCCTCGGCTCTGACACGCACTCCGTCCATCGGGAAGTCCGCTCGGCTCCATTCTAAGAGTCTTGTTAGGGGTGACTGGGAGGTGTACCACTGGCAAATCGCTTCTGGAAAACGAGTTTCCCACTTTGACGGGAGATGGAGCAGGGACAATCCCGCTGGGGGACTGGCATGGTTTATCAGCCTTCGTCCCAACCCTGCGTTCTTAACTGGGGTTTTCATAATCTCCTTTCCCTCAGTTGCTTCCTCTCAAAGGTATTTGCATTTAAACAAGAGTTTGCTCCCCTGCTGATTATTTTCCCCCTCTTTGATTCCATTGCAAAAGCAGCCAGAGTTGCCCTGAGTGCTGGTGTCTGGATGGGCTGCATGGTAACAGCTGGGGGTCGAATGGTGTAAACTTCGCCTCTTCCTTTTGCAGGTACCGTTGGCAGAGTAGGCACATTTAGGAGAAATTTCCAGGAAGTGAAAAGGGAACTATTTGTCACCTCTGAGTCTCCTGGGCCTGCTTCAAAAGCCTCTGGTAACATTTCTCAGAGAGAAGGGACCCCTCTAGGTAATATTTTAAAGCCAAGAGCACATGATTCTACCCAGGTAGAATGGTGCAAAGAGCAGGAAAAAAGGGTTCCAGGGTCTCCTTGACACTGACCCATGGCAGGACCTTGAGCAGACAGGTGATCTCTGGTTAACTTGGGTGCTCTTACACTGTGCTGGGTGGAGGAGAAGCCTCTGAGGCTGAACTCCAGGACCCTCTTCCCTGTGGGGCTTAGCTCACCTTGCATTTAGCAGAATTCAGCATATTAAACACACAAGCTTTGGTGTCAGACATAGCTGGGTCCAAAACCCAGATGCATTCCACACACACTTGTGACTTTAGACAAATAGCTTAACTGTTTGAAGCCTCTGCTTCGCCATGGGGTAAAGTTGGGCTGTAGTAGATGGGATTGTTGTTCTTGATTCTTCACACCCTCAGTCTTCCATGTGACCTTGCAGGGCACACATGTGCACAGGAATATATTTTCTTACCTTATGGATGTTGGACTTCGCCATATAACTTGCTTGGGCCAATGGAATGATAAGGACTTGGTGTGAGCAGAGGCCATAAATGTGCTTCCAAGGTTTGGTTTGGTTCTTGCATCTATGACCTACCATGGAAAGAACATGAACATTATAGTGTCTTGTCTAAGGAAAATGAGGACAGAGGTGGAACAGACTAGAGACCATCATCAGCCTGGAGTCTACCTATGGCTTGAAGCTGAGCCCCTCCCAAACTGGCCTGTACACTCAGAAACTAGAACATGAAATGCTCTTTAATATAAGCCGTTGGGTTTTGAGGGGTAGTTTTTTATGCACAAACTACCATGGTTGTGGCCATAGCTGACTGATACAGAGAAGTTACAACACTGAGGATTAACTGAGAATATGCATGTGTTACCTGGCTGTTGGCATCTCCGTATACCACTGCTTTGTTCAGTCTGCACTACTCCCAAGGAACTCAGCTTCAAACACATGTGTAAGTGTGTACAAATGTATAGATGATATAAAGAGCGAGTCAATATTTTTTCTTACCATCATAGTTTTTCCTCCTCTTAATGCAGTGCCAAGTAGACAGCGAGCTTTCAATAAATGGTGACCATGATGAAAATGATGATAACTCTGGCGACGGCAATCTCTGTGCACTTTAGTTGGGGCGCACTCAGCATTGTACCCCAGGAATCTTCTTGGTAGACTCTTCTAGCTTGTTTCTTAAACACCCGAACTCATGGATATCTGTTTCATTTGCAGCTCTTGGTCTGACCTTAATAGTAATAATAATCCATAACTTCTAAGGAGCATTTTAGAGCTTATGAAATGAGTTACAATTCATTCATTCAGCATTCATTTATTGAACTTTTATTTTTAAAATGTCCACTATATGTCAGGCATTGCCTAAAGTGCTGGGAAAATAGCAGTGACCAAGAATGGGAAAGCTTGTGCCCTCATGGGACTTGTGTTCCAGGCAGGAAGGACCACACAACTTAACAATTAATTAACTTAATATTCTAAACAAATATTTTAAAGTACATACTTTACAAGCAAATAATTAAATAAGAGCTTAATTAAACAGACTGTGGTAAGTGCAACAGAGAAAATAGAACAGGACTGAGTGACAGGGAAGGATTGAGGGCACTTTTTAGATGGGTTATCAGGGCCAGTGACTGCAAAGAGAATAGGTACCCAGGAGTTCAGGTGTTTAGCTACAGTATGGAGGTGACATATTTTATCTTGGAATCTTATAACAACCTTGCCAGGTACCTATTCTTATTTCTCTCACCCCTCCTCTCCTTTTTTCCAGTGAGGAACCCATGGCTCAGAGAAATCAGATACCATGCCCCACGTAGCAGAGGAAGCAACTGGGACTTAAAATCAGTTGCTTGGAGGTTACCCAGAAGGCACCGGGCAGCAGAAAACCTCAGGTGAGGATGTCAGGAATCCAGGTGATTGCCTCGCCCACCCTAACCCCCAGCTCCCATGTTGGGGATATGACCATCTTTAAGGCAGTGTCATTGATGACCCCCGACCCACCTGCCCAGTGTCACCAGCCAATACACCCAGCAGGAGGAAGGCAATCCTCACCAGTCCTTCCCTAAGAGAGACAGCTGGGTGCCTAGAGCAGCACACACTGCCTGGTCCACTGTGGCAGCCAAAGATGCCAGCTGTCACCTGGCAGCCTTTGGATGATGCAGTGATTCAGGGGAGCGCCATTGCTAACTCAATCACACCTCCCTGCCGCAGGTGGCAGCCACAGACCCACAGCATGAGCACTGAGGGAGGGCCTTCACTTCCAGACGCAGAACCAGTGATGCGTGGGGGCGCCAGGCAGTCTGGTTCCCACGTGCAGCCTAGCACACATGCTTTTCTCAGTCTTTGGCTTCTGAGCTCAGGATTCCATAGATATAATGTCTCTGAGTTTACCACCACTCAAAATTAATCAGTAGTACCTGCTGTCTAAAATTTTCCTTATGGAAAAATGGAGGCACAGACCAGGCAATGACTTACTCATAGTCATTTGCAATCATGAGTTCTGGCTAGAACCTAGGGACACTTCTAAGTCTTGGTCTTCAACCAAGTGTTGAGTATCTGCTATGTGCCGGGTGCTGTACTAAATGCTGATGAGCTCACGTCTTCTGAGAAAGAAAGAAACATGAACAGTTATGAGTGTTACCTTAGAAGCGATGTGATAGGAATAGGTGTGGGTGACCTCTGGGGGTCCCCAAAGTAGGGAATCTACGCTTCTGCAGTGGTAGATAGGGGAGGCCGGTGGGTGGGGTCTTGAAGGTCTAATGCAAAGGTCATGCTTGAGCTTTCTCCTGCTCTTTCCAGTAAAAGTTATTCAAATTTTCCATTTGCATAAACTCATTTTATTAAACGTAAAAAAATTCACTTATTTATTTTTAGCTTCAGTTTTGTTTAAGTTTGAATATGTGGTTATGAAGAAAGCTTTATCATCAAAGCTGTGTGAATTTTAGCAGATCCTTAAGCCTCTCTGTGCCTCAGCTTCTTCAAAGGGGGCTTGGGAAGACTGAATGAGTTAAAATATACACAGTGGTTAGAACGAGGCCCTACACTCTGTGCTGTGATTCTTGCCCTCCTTTCCAGAGGACACCATTAGGTGGAAATTGGGTATGAATGAGCCACGGCAGCAATCCAGACACCTGTAGTTTCCGAATCCTGCCCCTGAAAGCTGCAGGAGCCACGTCCAGTCTCAGTGAGCTGGGGTCTGTGGACAGCCCATACCATGGTTAATCTGCAGCGCTGCCGTGAGGATTGCTGTGGGATATCATTTGGGTATAGGAACGTGAGGCTTATATTTCTCAAAAGACAACCACGTGGCCTGTGGGTTTGTTTTTGTTGGCCACAGGCCAACATTTATTTCATTTGCTAAAACACGCAAACAAACAAAAAGTCCACACTGCAAAGCACTGAGAGGCGAGACGCATGTTTAGGCAAATCAGGAGATAGTAACAATCCATCACAGCCAGTTTCAAAGCCTGCTGTGCTTGTGACTGGGATTGGGGAGGATCTGCACAGAAACTACATGCTTAATTGGGTCTCAGGTCTTTGGTATTTGCTGGCATCACATGGGAGGGGCTGGCAAAGACAGGAACAAGTTAGCTGTGATTGGAAGTTTGGATTTCAGAACGGAGCAGTAGCTGGGAACTTAGAGCTGAAATCTCACTCCCAAGGAGGCTCTAGTGCACTAAAAACCCACTAAGAAACATATGGGATGGGAGGATCAACAGCCAGTTCATCCCAGGTATTGGGGGTGGCTGCATACAAGGTGATATGGGAAGCAAGCAGTGTTTGTCTGGCACTCAGGATACAGAGCATCTCCAAGTTCTCACAGCCTGAGGGAGGCAGGAGGAAGCTCACTATCCGGGATATGCCAAGGCGAAATGAGCTCAAAATTCAGTTGTGGTGCCCACTGCAGCACAGTAGACGCTGCAGCTGCTCTGTCTTTGTGCCTTCAAGGATGTCACTGTTCCTCCCCCTTCCCCAGGATTTTGTCTGCCGGAGGAGTCCCCCACCTACAGCTACCCTTCAAAACCCTGCTTTGGACTTGCTAGATGAATCATGTCACTGCTCAAACACCTTCAACAACTGCTCCAAACATACAGAATAGAGTCCAAACTGTAAACTCAGCGCCCAAGGAGGCTTACCCTGATATGGCCCATAAGTCCCACTGCTTTCTCTATTCCATGTTTTAACCACAGCATACATGCTCACTGCAAATGAACCCCTATTTACTATCTCTGGGCCTCTGCTGATGCTATTTCCTCTGCCTGAAGGCCTTCCTTGCTCTTTCCTCATCCTAATCACGTCACGTGTTAGACAAGAGTTTATTCGCCTAGTGTGTCTATTATGTGGCAGAGACTATTCTGATGCTGTTTGAAATGGCCATAGTGGCAGACTGCAAAAAAGGCCAAAGATTCTTCCCCTCCTTGAATCCACGTCCCCTCACCTATAACTCTGCATGCCCTCCTATTCTGACTCTGGGTTCAGCCATGTGATTAGTTTTGGCCAATGGGATATTACCAAATGTGATGCAAGCAAAGGCCTGAAAAGTGCTTGTACTCTTTTTGTTTCTCTTGGAAACCTTCTGCTTCTGTGTGAATGAGCCGGAGCTAGCCTGCTGGAAGCTGAGAGACCTTGTGAATCAGAAATGATGGCTCAACCAAAGGCCCTAGACCAGTCAGCCCCAAGCAGACCATGTGTCTGTTCACAGATGCATGAGTGAGCCCAAACTGCCAACCACAAAATCCTGTACTAAATAAATAGTCGTTGTTTTTTTGTTTTGTTTTGTTTTGTTTTGTTTTGCGGTATGTGGGCTTCTCACTGCTGTGGCCTCTCCCGTCGCGGAGCACAGGCTTCAGATGCACAGGCTCAGCAGCCATGGCTCACGGGCCCAGCCACTCTGCGGCATGTGGGATCTTCCCAGACCGGGGCACGAACCCGTGTCCCCTGCATCGGCAGGCGGACCCTCAGCCACTGCACCACCAGGGAAGTCCAGTCGTTGTTTTAAGCAACACTTTTCAGGTGGTTTCTTAAACACAATAGATACCTAATGCAGCCATTGATGGGTCTTATCAGTCTAATCTCTTACCCCTTCTGTTGGTGCTAGCAAACTGCTTTTATAGTGATAAACACCCTCCTCCATTCTATGTTAGATGATTCTGGTGAAGTTAGTCCACCTACTCCTCTGACTGCAGGACTGTCAATCAGTGTATCTCTGGCCACCAGGATGGCACATGGCTCAAATGGTCTAATAAGACTCAGATCTGGGATTTTTGTTGGAATTCCTGAAACAATAATGCTCTTTTTCCAGCAGGGTGGCTAAGCCAAGAGAAGGTCAGCCTGGAGTGCTCACACAGCTCCCACAGAAAAGAGAAGGACCAAGAGACGGAGAGTGAGTCCTGCCGACACGGGTCCCTGGATCAGCCTGTGCCTGCAGTTCCATCTCTCCCTGGTTTTTTTTTTTTTTTTTTTGGTTACATAAGACAGAAAAAAAAAAATCCTCTACTTCTGTTTAAGCCAGTATGAGTGGGATCTCTGTCATTTACAGCCCCAAATTTCTGACTGATGCACTCCTCAAATGCTACCTTCTCCAAAAAACTTTACTTCATCTCCTGGCAAGAACAGAGGTTCCTAAAGATTTTTGCACAGAGTCAAGAACACT
The DNA here is from genome assembly GCF_002837175.3 of Physeter macrocephalus. Lineage (NCBI taxonomy): Eukaryota > Metazoa > Chordata > Mammalia > Artiodactyla > Physeteridae > Physeter > Physeter macrocephalus. The sequence goes on along the minus strand of NC_041221.1, from coordinate 148,339,594 downwards.
AACTTCAAGTCGGAGAGACTTGACCTACAGTGCCCACAGGGCTTGCATTAGAAATGGGCACGTGACCCATGACAGACCAGTGGGTGTCATTTCTGGGACTTTTACTAGAACTGTTAAGGAAGAGAAGTTCTTGCTCTATTGACATTGCCAGACTAGAAGAATGAAGCCAGGAGTTTGTAGCCTCCATCTTGCAGCCAAGAGGAAAATCCTGTCTGGGGTGACAGCAACACAGAGGGAAAGGAAAAGCCAAGGCAGGAGATGGACAGTGTCATCTTTGAGCCCCTCTATCCAGCTGAACTTGAAGACCAACTTACCCCTAGACCTTTTAGTTACTTGAGCCAATATCTTCCCTTTTTTATTTAAGCCGGTCACAGTTGGGTTTCTGTCACCGAAAGAGTCCTAAAGAACCTCTCTCAGCCTCAGGTTTGTCCTCTGCTAAATAAGGTTTAACAGTACCTCTCGCACACATGTAAGATGTCTAGCACAGTGCTGGCACAGAGTGGGAGCTCCACATTGGTAATGGTTCTCCTTCCTCTGAGCTCTGGGAGTGAGGGTGGTATCCCCCTCTCTCTGCAGGCAGCAGCTTCTCCTCTGTTGGCCAGCTGATTGGAAATTGCCCAGAAGGCCAACAGCCTTCTTTCCTTGTTGCAAATGGTATCATTTCATCTGGGTGGATGCAGGAGCTGAGTGGAGTGTATATTTGTCCCTGATCTCTGGTTTCTGATTGCCAGCCGGCATGTGCCCAGCAGGCAGCCTGCTGTGTTCTATGTACCACAGCCAGATGATAAATCTTTGATTTTTTGCTCTTCTCTGCTTCTTGGGAATAATGGGTCCATAATGAATTGCATCCACAAGAATAGCTGTAATTGTAACAGTGCTGCAGAGATGGAGCTGGCAAATCATCCTGTCCCACGAAATGTGCCTACTTTGTTCCAATCACTTTCTTTGAAATGGCTACCAACTTTGTTTTTCCATCTCAAACTCTTAATAAGCAGTGGGCTTTCTGTGGAAAGAGGAGAATGAAAGCTACATATCTGGGAGGTTTTATTCTTGGTTTGTTTGTTTTATTCCCTTGTCTGTACAATTTCCCTTAGAATTTGGTCTCAGCGGGGCAGTGGGGGAAACTTTGGCTCCCAAATATCTTAGCCACGCTGGCATCATGTCAAAGAATTGACACCTCCCTGATATCTAGAGATCCGGAATCACTCGTACACTATCCGAGGTGTTGATAACTGGTATTCTTATGGAAATCTCCGAGGAGATCTCAAAGATTGCATTGTGCACAGATCTCAATCTCAAACAGATGAGTGGTTGGGGGGATGGGGTGCAGGGCTGCAAAGATTGGTAAAGAGGGGACGCCCCTGGCCATCCTGGGCTGTTTCCTGACAGCATGTCTTCTTGGAAGTTCACAGCCATCTTGACTCTCTGAGATGCTGGGGTCCAAACGGAACCAAATGATGAGCAGTAAAGAGTCAGGATGGTAAATATGACTTCCTAACGTTCAACTGGGATTGTAGGTAAACATAAGAAGAATCAGTATTAATTATATTTAGCAGCTATTAGTACTGTATACTTGCTATATGCCAGGCCAAGTACTCAGTATCAATTTTCTCATTTAATCCTTACAACAACCCAGTAAGTTAGGTACTATTATTGCCCCGAGTTTTTAGTCAAGAAAACTGGAACTTGAAAAGAAAAATGGCTTGACCCAGGGCAGAGGCTGAGTTTTGACTGCATAACCCACCTTTTAGCTACCATGTTAGGCCTAGTGAACGTGCTCAAGACTGCATTCTAGGGGACTTCCCTGGTGGTCCAGCGGTTAAGACGCGGCACTTCCGCTGTAGGGGGCACGGGTTCGATCCCTGGATGGTGGGGAAAAAAAGACTGCATTCTAGAAGACCCAGGAAGGTCAGCCCCCAGCTCATTGGGTGACTTAGGGCAAGCAAAATTTCTCATCTGGGTTTTGAATTCTCCAGCTAAATTAGTGGATCAGCTCTAAATCCTCCAATGGGCCAGGTAGCCTTGGTTCAGTGGTCAGCCCCCTATCATTGGATGTAAGCTTGAGTCATAGCCAGGGAAGTCCACGGCAACAAAGTCACAGAGGGGATTCAATCACGGGATGGCGAGATGGGTCACCATGACCTTTACGGTTCTCTCTCCTATGAGAGTCTGATGCCAATATGTTTTTTTCATCTATTTTTAAATCTAAGAGGCCAGCATTTGTGTTCCCTGAAGCTCGGTCGTGCCGATTGCAAGGCAGTTCTATTTGCCTGCTGTATTTTGCTCTGGCGGCTCAGCAGGAGGCGGGGAGAAGGTGCCCATCCACTCAGCCATCCTCCTGAAGCCTTTGCTTGGCTGAGCATGGGAGACTGGGTGGGAGGGCACCAAGATAATTGCTCAGAATACGTTTGCTGCTGGTGTTCCCATTGTCTCTGCAGGCACCACATTTCCCCATCCCTAACAGGGTTCTCACTGGGTTGAACGCTGAAGGCCCATTAGGGAAGCTTGGCACTTTCTTATTTGTGGGAAATGTCTGACACAGAAGGGCAGGTACCACTTAAAATGTCAAGGCAGCAGTGCAACTGGCAGGTAAATTTCTGCGTAAAAATCCTTTTTCTGCTTTAGAGCAAGGAGATTATGTAAGATTCTTTGACGGCCGTCAGACATGAGGACTGCCTTCAGCCAGAGAGGAAGAGGTAAACAACCTCAGGAATCCAGCCAGTTCTTTCACCAGTTGAAGATTCCAGGGCGGGCTGCCTCCACACTCACACTTCCAGTCTTCGTACAAGGCACCCTGTTCCCCTCCCAAAGCCCCTTTCCATGTCCACCATTGATCAACATCTCCACTATCATTACCTCTCTTCCACGTCCACTGCCACGTCCTTTTGGAATAATGTCCTAACTTATCTTTCTCCCTCTAACTTCTCTGTATGACAATCCATTCTGTAGGGAGCTGCCATTTGAAGACTACTGAAGGGGAATTCTGAGCAGCAGCTTCCCAGCATATAACATTTCCAAGGCTTCTGGAGTGTTTACAGAAAACAAACAACACCTCTACTGCCCAATCTCCAAGCCTAACGCTTTTTGTGTGCTTACTACATGATGCCAGGAACTATACTAGGCATTTCATGCATTAATTTGTCTTTCACAGCAGCCCTGTGAGGTGGGTATTAACAGCCTCATATTACAGCTGAGTAAACTGAGGCTGAGAATTAAACAACCTGCCTAAGATCTCCCAGTTTTTAAGTGCCTAACCCAGATCTAAACTGAAGTGGTCTGCATTTCCCCCCTCTTTTATTACTACTTTTAATAGACTTTACTTTTTTGAGTAGTTTTAGGCTTATAGAAAAATGGGAGTGCAAAGTATAGAGAGTTCCCATATGCCCCATTATCTTTGTCCCTCCCCCAACAGTTTCACCTATTATTAGCACCTTGCATTGCTATGGTACATTTGATGAGCCAATATTGATACATGGTTACTAACTATAGTCCATAGTTTACCTCAGGGTTCACTCTTGGTGTTGTACATTCTATGGGTTTTGACAAACATATAATGACATGTATCCACTATTACAGTATCCAAAGGATAGTTTCACTGCCCTAAGAATCCCCTGCACTAGACCCATTTATTCCTCCCCTCCAGTTCTTGGCAATTACTGATATTTTTACTGTCTCCAACTGCAGACCCAGCTGCCCAGAGGCCCTCGGTAGTTTCTAGCTTCTTTCGCTCCCTGGAACAATAATGCAGGGCAGGATTCAACAAAGCCAGACCCCACCATCGCCACCATTGGTGGGAAGGGCTTCTTCCTCTGATTAGGCCTGGTTCTTATTGGACTTGTGGGTAAAAACTCAGGATCTGTTTGCCTGTCTCCACAGACTTGGCAGGAGGCTGGGGGTGGAGAGATGGGACTGAGAGTTTCGTCAGCAGAGTCAGAGAATTCAGCACATGGGGCAGGTGATGGAATGTGGCAGCAAAGGGCTGTTGGCTCATGGGCTCGCTCATGCTGTGATGGGGTAGCTAATGCTTATTGTACCTGCCTGTGGCAAACATACCTGTAGCCTGTCCTTCAGAAAAGTGCCCCCCCCAACCAATTATGTAGTGCAGCTTTTCTGAATCTTTAGTATGCATGTGGATTTCCTGGGCATCTTGTTAAAATGCAGATTCTAATTCAGTAGGTCTGAGGCGAGGCCTGATAGCCTGCATTTCTAGCAAGTTCCCAGGTGATGCTGAGAGTAGCGAGGATGTAGGAAACAGAAAATGAACTTATATTGGGCTCGCTGCCTGTTTTGTCATTGGGCTTGCTGCCTAATTTCCTTAAAACTCTGATTATTTCTTATGCTTCAGAGAAACACTTGTACCTGGCTGAGTTCAATCTTAAGTTCCACCATTAAATAGGGACATTTTCAACCTCAGTGTGCTCAGATGAAGGCACCTGGGATGGATAATGAGGCCAATTATTCAATAACCAATTTAGTCTTTCAGTAAATATCTGTCAAGCTCCTAGAATGTGCTAAGACCCTGTCCTCTTGGGACTTTGGGCTAGCAGCCAAAGGCACCAAAACTAAGCAAACAATCAAAGTAATTTCAAGTTGTGATAAATTCATGGAAGGATACTAACAAAGGCCTAAGTTGGAAACTAATGAGGGAGAAGGGAGTATTTTAGAATAAGTGGTTGTACAGGTTTCCTATTGCTGATATAACAAATCAACACAAACTTAGTGGCTGAAAACAACACAAATGTATTCTCTTACAGTTATGGATGTGAAGTTCTAAATCAGTCTCACAGAGCTAAGGTCAAGGTGTCTGGGGGCTGCTTTCCTTCTGGAGGTGCTAGGGGAGAATGTTTCCTTGCCTTACCAGCTTCTAGAGGTTACCCACATTCCTTGGCTCATGACCCTTTCCTGGAACCAGGCCAACCTCTGTGTGGGCCTACCAAAATAATCCAGGATAATCTCCCCATCTCAAGATCCTTAATCAGGGAATTCCCTGGTGGTCCACCAGTTAGGACCCTGCGCTTTCACTGCCGAGGACCCAGGTTCAATCCCTGGTCGGGAAACTAAGACCCTGCAAGCCACTCAGCGTGGCCAGAAAAAAAAAAAAGATCCTTAATCACACCTGCAAAGTCCCTTTTGCCGTGTCAGGTAACGTGTTGATGGGTTCCAGGGGCTGGGATGTGGACATCTTGTGTGGGGTGGGGGGAAGAGGCATTATTCTGCCTACCACGGGGTCAAGAAAGCCTCCCTGGGGAAATAATATTCAAGCTAAAGACTCAGCACAAGTCAGAAATGAGAAGAGTAGAAGGAACAGCTTTCTGAGTGGAGCAAACAGTGAGGGCGAAGACCCTGAGGTGAGAGCTTTGTAAGCCCAAGCACTGGAGAGAACCCGGCGTGCGGGAACACAGGGAGTAGACAAGAGGAGGGGGTAGCAGGCGGCAGGGGCTGGGCCCGTGGGCCCTGCGGGCTATTATGAGCACTTTGGATTTTACTCCAAGTGTGATCAGGAGCCACTGGAAAGTCGAAGCCTGCTGCTAACGTGATCTGATTCGTGTCCGAAGGGGCGATGGTTTCTAAGCTGCAGCCCACACTTGCCTTGTAGAAATGTGCCACACAGCCCAGTGTGGCCAGCTCTTTTGACTTCTCAGGCAAAGCTGGAAATCTGGATACTTTTAATGTCAAACTCCTGATTTTATATTACTGACAGTATATTGGAAAATTAAAAAACACACATACAAGTAAGGTTCGGCTGAGACCTGCCAGGCCACCATCTCTGAAGAAGTTCTGCTACCTACTCACTGCATGACCTGGAGTGAAATATGGAAACTTCGGGGCTTCAGGTTCCCAGTCTGTACAGTGGAGAGAATACTGGTGGCTACTACAGAGGGTTGAATGGATTCAAAGTCTATTAATGAAAGAATCCATATAAAATACTTAGTACCGTGCCTGGAAGCATTCAGTATATACGTACCCATGTATGTACGTTTTTTAATTTGAGGGGATTAGATGAAGGTTTGAAATAGATGACCTTTAAAATTGCTTCTGGCTCTGAGATTCTAGGATGCTAAAAGATTCCTCATTAATCAGACCATATATTTAATAGCAGGAGACCTGAGTTGCCTTCCTTCACCTGGATTTAATTTCCTTACCAACTATGCTTCACACAGAATTCATGGTTGGTAAGATGACAGCAGGCTCCAAGACAACTATGCTTGACGGCAAAAACCACTGTGGTCAGGAGAAGGCTCCTGTTGCTGATTATGCACGATACCAAAAAGGAGTAAGAGCCCCAGCAAACAAGCCCCAGTATCTGCTCAATTTTCTCAAGAGTTTTGGAATTAACACTTCCTGAGCTTCTGATTTTACTTCTGAAACTCCAAATGTGGTTCCTTTTTTCTTTTTTTTTAAATTGAAGTATAGCTGATTTACACTATTGTGTTAGTTTTAGGTGTACAGCATAGTGATTCAGTATTTTTCAAATTATATTCCATTAAAATTTATTACAAGATAATGGGTATAATTCCCTGTGCTATATAGTATATCTCTGTTGCTTATCTATTTTATACATAGTAGTTTGTACCTGTTAATCCCATACCCTTAATTTGTCCCTTCCTCCTTCTCTCTCCCCTTTGGTAACCACAAGTTTGTTTTCTATATAGGTGAGTCTGTTTCTGTTTTGCATATACGTTCATTTGTATTATTTTTTAGATTCCACATGGAAGTGATATCATACAGTATTTGTCTTTCTCTGTCCGACTTATTTCACTAAGCATAATATTCTCTAGGTCCATCCATGTGGCTGTAAATGGCAGTATTTCCTTTTCTATGGCTGAGTAACATTCTATTATATATATATATATGCCATATCATCTTAATCCAGTTGTCTGTTGATGGGCACCTGGGATGCTGGGTTGCTTCCTTCCTTCTTTCTACTCAGGGGAGTAAAATCTGGGGATGGTACAGGCAAGTACAGGTCACTGTCTCTAGGCAGGTGAACCTGAAGACTGAAGGCTTTTGCTCAGGAGGGCCTCCATCCAGGACCACAACAAATATCTCCCCACCCTCAGGACCGTACCCAGAAAGGCACAGAGCAGAGTCAGGGCAAGCCTGATGCCAGGCAGAGCTCCAGGGAGGAGCGCTGGTCACCACAGGATGTGGCAGGTTTGAATTTTATCAGTAAGATCAACGTTTGTAAATGTCAATGACAAATAAATTGCACAGCTTCTTGGAATACTATCCAAGGACACTTCAGCATACATTTACACACTCACACAGAACTTTAACTTCTTTATCAAGTTTCAGCAGCTTGGAGTTGGGAAGATAAAGAGCCATGCCTGATCACCAACACATCTCTCTCTAATTGAACTTCCCCAACAGGAGGCTGCAGTCGCAGTGGTAGGCTGGGAGGTCTACCTGAATCTCTGAATCACAACTTTTAGTGTCTCTAGGGTGGGTAAAATGCTCCAACTGTGCCACTCTAGGGAGACCATGTGAGGGAACTGCCCAGCACTGTACAGATGGAGGGCACGGATTCTGACACTACTCGGGTCCTGGGCTGGAGTTCTTTTGCCTCAGCCTGGTGTTCAAGGCTGTCTGTTAAGGCTCTTTGTTTGCAAGCCCAGACTAACTCAGGCTAATGGCTAACTCAGGCCCAAAGGGGGCCTAATGGAAGACTGTGGGGCCGACAGAATAAAAAACAAAACAAAACAAAACAAAACAAAAAAGGGCTGAGACCTTGGACAGGGCCAGCAAAGGCAGCTCTGAGATCCAGGGCAGAAATGAACATGAACTCACTCCCTGGGGACACCATCTGGTGAGGTGGTGCAATGCTTTTCAGTCTCTGTGTCATTCTGCTCATGGATTTAAATCCCTGAGACATTCTTATGGTGTAGGTCAGCTCTCTTCTGCCCAGTGTGTGTCGGGACTGACAATCCCACCAGTCTGCATGCTATGGGGAAGCAGGTTTCCCCAAAGAAATATTGATGTACTGCTACCAGAAAAAAAGGACGAAGGCAGGCAGAGACAGCAGCTGTCTGCACAAAGGCCCTGCATGAAGAGGTTCCAGTCACCCTACTGGCCTACTTCCCAAGACTCCCAGCACATGCTGTCCCCTCTTCTTTACCATATTCCCCATTTCTTCTGGTTTGTGTCCTGCTCACTCTGGGATGCCCTTCCTGCCTATCTCTGTATGTTCCCCAAGCCCATATCATGGAAAGGGAACCTCTTCCTGGTCTCTGCCTATTGTGCATCAGGGTTTGGGTTCAACTGGCTGTGGGTTAAGAAATAGGCTTTACTGGGGAAATGGAAAACTTACATAGCTAGTGCTTCCATACCCCACAGAGAGAAGCCATTGAGGGGCCCACAGCTAAGGTGTAATTTCCAGCAGGGAAAAATTGGCCCCTGCTCTTCTCCCATTTATAGGGCAAAAGTGAGAAAACAGCCTTGGGAGAGGAACACACAGGCTACTTTGTGCCATTAGTCCAAACGTGGGGTGCCAAACACTTATAGGAATAGTCTGGGATACTAGCTACCCTGCACTTGACTTTAGAAAGTTAGAGTTCTCCTTACCAGATGAAGGAAAGCATCAGTTCTGTGGGGAGCTGAGTTTGGGTGCAGCCCCTTTGGTTGTGCGAATGGGGAGTGATCCTGGACCTAATTAGCTTGTTTCTAGGCAACACACGTACCCAACTCCAAAGCCACTCCTTTTATAGTTCTTTCACAGGTCCACACTCTTAACTTCCAAACCCCACAAACTAGACATCTCTCATTTCTCTGAACCCTTTGATGAGGTTGCCTTGAGGATTTGTCCTCTTTCTCCTGTTTCCATCCTTACTCATCCCTGCCCAGGCTCATTCCCTTGATTTTAAATGTCCATATCCCTGTCTCCTCTACCAAACTGTCATCTCTTCAAGGGCCTCTCCCATATGTCTCTTATCTTTGCATTCCTGTCACTAATTGGAAGCTTGACCCAAATAATCCCTCCATACAAATATAGGGTTGACAAACAAATGGTTTCAACTGCAAGATAGAAAACTACTCAGATATGAGATGAAGATGGATCATTCAGAGCAGCTCTCTAGAAACACAAGGCAGTGTGGCATGAATGACAACACCACCAGGAATGGACTAATGGGGAGAAAGCCCGTATGGCATTGGGGGGGGCGGGTGGTAGAGCTGGTGTTGGTAAAAACGTTGATTCCTTCAACAGATAATTTTTGAGCATCTACCACACCTCAGGCACCAGGAAAATCTGTGGAATACACCAGTGAATAAGGCATTTAGGGTCCCCACCCTGATAGAGGTAAATGGATATTCTTCAACTTCCTCTAAACCCTGGGAGTGAATTTTCTTTGCTTCGCTAAATTCTTAATACTCCAAGATAAACTGGGCTCTTCTTAGATCCAGATTTACTGGTGCATGGCATTGAATCAGAGGGAAAACTGGACCAAAAACTTCCCTGTATTTGTTAAGAATTTAAAAAAGAAAGAAAGAAAAGAAAAAAGAACTCCCTCCGCCTCTCTCCCTCTCTCTCTCTCTGTCCTTTTATCCCCATATGTTCAAATGGTCACAGGGAAGCTGAGTCAAGATTTGGCCTGCTCAGGCCTATTATTATGCCAGAGACACAGCAGGGGGTGGCATTGTTTTGACAAACTTAAATGGCTTCAAAATCCAAATGGCTTAAATGTAAAATGCTGTGTCTGTGAGCTGTCACTCAGAAATTGCTCCAAGCATTCATCTGGGGAGAGTGAGGATGAATCAATGGTTGGGTAGGGAGAGGTCTGCCTTTCAAGTCCATGCTTCTCTTTCTTGCTATCTCTGGCCTTGGAGAGGGATGGGGGAGAGCAGGCATTGGGTTATTTTGAAAACCTTGCCTTCATCACAAGGAAAAAACCTTAGAGATGTAAAAGTACAGGACCCTCATTCTACAGATATTATGAGTGAGGAGCCTTATTACTGACTTTCCTGGTCAGTTCCCCACTCACCTCACCTTTTACGCTCACTGGGATTAAGGAGCCCAGAAGGAGGGGAAGCTCCTTTTCCTCCTGGGTCACTGACATATAGAGGAAAAAACTGAGGGTTATACAAATGTCTGAAACAACTCAGTTGGTTAGTTTAGGAATATGGTTCCTGTGTGACGGACAAATGCACATCTAAGTCACAGCTGTTTGAATGAAGACCAAGAACTGCAGTTGATTAAATGATTATACTGTTTAAAAGCCTAGACTTAGGGACTTCCCTGGCAGTCCAGTGGTTAAGACGTCGCCGGGGGTGTGGGTTCGATGATCCTGGGTTAGGGAGCTAAGGTTCCACATGGCTCAGGGCCAAAAAACCAAAACATAAAACAGAAGCAATGTTGTAACAAATTCAATAAAGACTTTAAAAATGGACCACATCGGGCTTCCCTGGTGGCGCAGTGGTTGGGAGTCCGCCTGCCGATGCAGGGGACGCGGGTTCGTGCCCCGGTCCGGGAAGATCCCACATGCCGCGGAGTGGCTGGGCCCGTGAGCCATGGCCGCTGAGCCTGCGCCTCTGTGCTCCGCAACGGGAGAGGCCACAACAGTGAGAGGCCCGCGTACGGCAAAAAAAAAAAAGCCTAGACTTAGTCTTCATGTCTCTCCGGCTCAGGACCGGCTCCTCTAGAATAGCTTTCTGTGCCCCACTCAGTCAGAATTTGGCACTTCGTACATACACCCACCCCACTTATACTTCTGAAAAAGCACTTGCTGAAGCAACTGAGGTTGTCTGAAAGCACTGTCCATTGTTTGTTAGTCTATCTCCTTGTGGACAAAGAGACCATCTTATTCTTTTCTATATCCTTAGCACTTGGTAAGTATTCAGTAAATGTCTCAAGAATGAAGGAACAAACACCTGATTACATGCACCCCATATTACGGTAGTTATGAGAGAAACAGATGGAAGGGGGTTGCCTAGTTCTGAGAGTTAGAAGGGAACAGGAAGATTGAAAACAGGAAAAAGAAAAAGGAGAGGATAATAAAAGAGAGGGACAGAAGGTAAGGTTCCAGGAGGGAGACACAAACTTAGAAGGCAGGAGCTCAGTGGCTTTGAGTCAGATTCCAGGAAAACATTGATCAGATCCTGCCATTCCCTGGGGCTTATGGTTAAGAGTGGATTCCTGTTATCACTTCTCTCTGAAGTGCTAATTAGAAGATTAGCCATTGTTCAGAGCTCTTTCACCACTCTTTATCTTCCCCAGTTCCACTCTGAAGGGGACAGTTTCAGGGGAACTAATTTTCTGTACTGCAGCCTAAAAGCCAGAATACTATGGGAGCTGGATGAAACCAGATTTGAGCTGGCTCACGGGGGGTCTTCTTTGTCTCTCTGGTTGAAAGCAATGTTTTTTGCATCTACTCTGATCATCCACAGAACTGGATTTCATAGTCCCTACCCAACCACATCTGTCACACACACACACACACAAAGAACTGCAGAGAAAGGCAGAGGATGAGAAAGGGAGTTTTGGGGTCCCTATTTCCCATTTATTGAACTCTGACTGTGTGCCAGGCACCAGCCTCAGCAAGTTACATGTATCGTCTCACTTAATCCTCCCCTTTGGGGTAGGGAATTTTATTATTCCCATTTACAGATGAGGGAATTGAAGCTGCGAATAAATAACTCGCCCAAGATCAGATATCTGGTCCCCATTAGAACCCAGATTTGAGACTAGGATGGTCTGACTCCAGAACCCACTCCCTTCACCATGATGTTGCTGAACTCCACCCACCAGGAGGCACACCATCACTGGTGGGTATGGCATGATGGTGGTGGTGGTGGTGATGACACATGGAAGCTAAGCTGTTATTACTGAGGGTTTATTTTGTGCCCATCATTATTACTAAGTGATTGTACATACAGTGTCCTATTTAAACCTCCTGACAACCCAGTGAGGTAGGTTTTATGATTTATTTGTAGATGAGAAGCTTGAAGCCCACAGAGATTTAGACTCACCCACGGCTGCCCAGTGAATTGTGCAGAGGCAGAGCTCAGAATTGAGACCAAGTCTACCTGGCTCTAATGATGATGCTAAGGCTTGGAAGGATTAAACCAGAGGATTTCTTCACTGACTGGACTTCACTGTGACTCACAGAATCTTCCTGGAGAAAGGGATCTTTTAATTCGCCCTGCCTTTGGGTAGATAAACTACTATTTTCTGCTTCTGATAGTTGCAATGGGGTCAGAGACTTTTTTTTTTTTTGTGGTACGCGGGCCTCTCACTGTTGTGGCCCCTCCCGCTGCGGAGCACAGGCTCCGGACGCGCAGGCTCAGCGGCCATGGCTCACGGGCCCAGCCGCTCCGCGGCATGTGGGATCTTCCCGGACCGGGGCACGAACCCGCGTCCCCTGCATCGGCAGGCGGACTCCCAACCACTGCGCCACCAGGGAAGCCCCTGGGTCAGAGACTTTTAAGGGGCTCGTTCAAGGTCACAGCTTGTTTGACATCATCTCAAGTCCCCCCCCTCCACCCCACCAAGACCGTTAGGTGATTAAGGATTGTCTGCACCATCTCCCTATGTTCTATTGGCCTCTCCATTTCATTCCCCCACCTGCTGGGGGAACAACAACAGTTTATTTCTTGCATATGCTACATGCCCATTTTGGGTTGGCAGGGGGCTCTGCTATCAGAGAGCCTGTAATCTTGAAGGTACCCAGAATGATGGAGGAGTCACCATCTCAACTTGAAGCTTCAGGGTTCACCTTAGTGATGGAAGAGGGCATGGAGAACAGCCCACAAGCTCTTAAATACACTGCTCACATTTCATTGACCCAATGTCCATTTGATGTTCCTGGGGTCCTGGGCACCTTATTACTCCTCTTGCCTTTGCTGCCTTTTTTGAAACCTTTTCTCTCACTAGAGTTTATCTCGCTGTGTCCCTCCTGACCCTGCCAGGTGGCTAAAGTCAATTTGATCAAACTCATTTGCACTAAAGCATTAATGGCTTATTATAGCAATCTTTCCGGGTAAGTGCTGCATTTTAAAACACCTCATCTAAATCTTGGACCAATGCTGTACACTGCAGCATAGTGGCAGGCATCTGAGAGATGTTTTGGTGAGGTTTTCTTTCTGGTTAGGCAAATCACTTGACCTGCACACGAAGGCAAGCCTCCCCAGCATTTACCACTTCAGACAGGTCTTTCCTGGAAGAGCTTCAGTTGCCAAAATAGGGATGGGGAGTATTTTGCCTGCAAGGAGGCAGTTGGGCCTGTCGCAGCATGAAGATCAGCCTAATTTCAGAAATCTAATCCGGGGAGGCAGAGGCTGTCAGGCAGCCAGCAAAATTAATGAGAAAATTGGAGTAAACACGATGTGTGTCTCGTCGACTTGGGTTAGGAGAAGGTGACTTGGTGCCAGTCTGCAGAGTCGGGCTCTCTGGGGTGTGTATATGTGGTCTACGTGCCTCTTTGGAAGTGCTGTGTTCTCCGAGCTAATGAATTCAAAGGCATGGATAAGGGCTTAGAAAAGAAAGCCTATACCTGGATAGCTTCTGGAGAACCTTTCATTTACTTGAATCACATCTTAGATCTGCCCTCTGTGATCCAATTAATGAGGAGTAGCACACACACAAAGCCTGTCAGTGTCGGATAAAAAAGACATCATGCTCAATAGGAATGGCAAGAGGGAAAAAGCAATAAGTGATTGAAGAGCTTCTGTGATTCTCTGCCTGAGTATAAGCTTCACAAAGTGGGGTTTCTTCTTTTCTCTTCACTGGGAGATGCGAACATCAGGAATGAGAAAAAGTTGCCATTTGATTGAGTCCCTTGTAATGGGGTGATTCTTTTATAAAGGATGTACACAGGAGGAGATGCCATTACCTGACAATCTGTTTGCTTTAATCGATCAAATATTTTTATTCCTGGCTCATTCCTTTGAGGGGAAATTTGCTTGGCAGAAAACAGGTACAAGAAGGGTAATGGGGACCTAGTCCATGGGTCTGTGCTCATGGCAGGAGAGAGTCAGGGACAAGGGGAGCTTAGGGTGAGAGTGGTTCAGATTGTCTTAATGACTCTAGGGTTTTTGGTGACCTGAAAGGTCATGTGTTACACTTTAAATCTTTATTTTAGAGGAACTATAGCATAGTGCAAGGTTGCAAATGCAATGCCCACAGGGAGAAAACAGGTAACATAAACAAATAAATTGATTCATGTAGGAAACTCAACAGGCCAAACCCAAAGACAAACAGTACTGACCCTCAATGTCTGCGATATAACAGGTACTGTGTTGAGCTGCAAAGCACTTGGACTGTCAGGGATCAACCTCTGGAGACTAGTTGAAAGTACACTCTATTGAATCAGAAAAACCTGTATTAGAATTCCAGTTTTCCCTCTTATTGGTTTTGTGACCTTGGGAAAATTATTTAACCTCATAAATTGAAAATAGGAAGTTAAAAAGCAGCATGAGGGACTTCCCTGGTGGCACAGAGGTTAAGAATCCACCTGCCAATGCAGGGGACGCTGGTTCGATCCCTGGTCCTGGAAGATCCCACATGCCATGGAGCAACTAAGCCCGTGCACCACAACTACTGAAGCCTGTGCTCTGCAACAAGAGAAGCCACCTCAATGAGAAGCCTGCGCACCGCAACGAAGAGTAGCCTCTGCAACTAGAGAAAGCCCACGTGCAGCAACGAAGACCCAATGCAGCCAAAAAAAAAAAAAAAAAAAGCACGAGAAGGATGAGCTCTATGTTGGTCGGTTTAGGCTAAGATACATTGTTGTAACAAACATCCACTGTTATGGGTTGAATTGTGTCTCCCTAAAAATCATATGTTAAAGTCCAACCCCCTAGTACTCAGAAGGTAACCTTATTAGAAAGTAGGGTCATTACATATATAATTAGTTAAGATGAGGTCATTATGGTGGGCCCTAATCAAATATGAATGGTGTCCTTATTAAAAGGAAGAAATCTGGACACAGATATGTACACTTGCAGGATGCCAGGTGAAGATGAAGGCAGTAATCAGGGAGATGCTTCTATAAGCCAAGGAATGCCCAAGATCAGTAGTAAACCACCAGAATCTGGCAGAGAGGCATGAAACAGATTCTCCTTCACAGCCTTTAGCAGGGACCAGGCCACGTCAACAACTTGAACTTGAACCTCTAACCTCCAGAACTATGAGACAGTAAATTCTGCTGTTAAGCCACCCAGTTTGTGGTACTTTGTTACAGCAGCACTAGCAAACTAATATATCCACTGAGTTCCAATGGCTTGAAACAACTGTTTATTTCTTGCATATGCTACATGCCCATTTTGGGTTGGCAGGGGGCTCTGCTATCAGAGAACCTGTAATCTTGCAGGTACCCAGAATGATGGAGGAGCCACCATCTCAACTTGAAGCTTCAGGGTTCACCTTAGTTATGGAAGAGGGCATGGAGAACGGCACACAAGCTCTTAAATACACTGCTCACATTTCATGGACCAAACCAAGTCATATGACCATATCAAGGGGGGAATGAAGTATAATTTTCCCATGTATTTAGATGGAGAAGAGAACCAGGTGATGGGCGTGAGTAATGTCTATCACTATTATTTAAGAATATCTGCATAGAAAAAAACAATTGGGTAGAAATTTACCAAAAAGCACTGATTGATGTTAGCATGCTTGAATTATAATATTTTTCTAAATTTTAAAATGTTTTTCACAAAGGATATATGTATATTATCTTAATAATCAGGAGAAAAAAACTTTTACTTTTTAAAATAAAATAAAGGTCATACCACTTACCAATGGTTAATAAATGAATGGACAAGTTAATAAGTGGATGGATCAAAAAAAACCCCAACTCTAAATTTCTCACTTTTATACCTGAAACTAACACAACATTGTAAATCAACTATACTCCAATAAAATTTTTTTTAAAAAGAATATTCAACTTTAAAAAAAAAAGAAAGTAAATTTCTCACTTTTTTTTTCTATAAAAGGAATGGGATGAGGTCACCATTATATGTAGTGAAATTTTCTTAATGAAAAGGTTTTATATATAAGATGGACATGAACACCACCAAGTTGAGTTTATTGTTGCCTAGAAATCTGCTGATAGAGTAGATAATTTTGAACAATGACATTCCCATTTACCATGTTTATATTCATGAGACAAAGTTCCATAAAGGAGACTGATGCAGATGATCATGGGGAGGGAATATTTATTCAAGGGAATATAGTCTGTGGGCCTGGAGGAAAAGAAGGTAGATGAGGGATGAGAGATGGTGTCTTAGGGCAGGTTTCTTAGAAGGAGACCCTGAGATGATAGTGTGCTTGCATGTGATTTATTAAGCGAGTGCTCCAAGGAGAAACTGGTGAGGGAGTGTGAGCAGTAAAACATGATGAGGAAGAGGCCAGGCAAAGATGTGATTTCAGGCTCAATCCGAGCCTGATCCCAGGGGGATCTCTGAAATGTAACTGACACCTTAGAGTTGGCCCTGACTTGCGGCAAGAGAGCTGGGGTTTTAGACTCCTTCCCTAGTTGGTCATTGGCTTTCAGGCACTTCTGGCTCTCTGAAAGTGAGGGCAGAGCAAATCTGACAGCCTGAGGCAGGCCTCTGCAGAAAGTAGCAGGTGTGATTCATCAGAAACAGAGCACACAGAAGCTGGCCGAGGGATCAAAGAAATGGTGAAGGGGATCTGAGGACTCTGGGTGGAACACTGACAGTGCCCACTACGGATGGAGACTCCCTGCAGACAGAGTCCTGGCACTTCAGATAACTTGGGCTTCACAGACTGTGTATGGGGCTTAAGTAATAGCCTGTGGGAAAGAACTTTAGTCAAGACAGACAACATGGCTCTTAACCTGCTCCTTGCTGGCAGTTGGAGAAGGGACTCATGTGGCTTTTGGCCACAGATACCTCCGTCAGCTATCACTGGGAAGGACTAATAGATGGTTTCAAATCTGCATGAGTGGCTGGGGGGAAGTGTGCATTGTACTGACCGTGTAGGAATTTTTGACATACGTGAGGAATGCAAAATGACAGAGTCGTTGGCTGGGGTTGGTGCCCTTATGAAGATGTGACCGGAGGGGGAACCCCCCTTGCCCTCTCTTACTATCATCTCCACTGGAAGCCAGCCTGCCTGCTTCTCCCTCTCCCTCCCTCTCTCCTGCTAAGGGCTAAAAGGCCATAATTCAAAGTTTCCCGAGGCCTGCATGAGAGGAAGCACAGGGAAAAGACTTGAAGAGAGTCGACCCGGGTTCAAAACCTGACTCTGTCACTTACCCTGAATCTCAAGTTCCTTAAATATAAAATATGGAGTGATAACACCTATACCTATCAGGACTATACTGAAGTTAGAGGGGATTGCAACCTTTCTGAGTCTTAATTTCTTCATCTATACAATATAATGTAATAAAATGAATGATAAACGATGATGATGATGATGGTGATCACTCTTACCTCTCAGAACTGATGTTGCGGGAGGGAGGAGGGGTGTGTTAAAGTACTAAATATAGCAGTGTGCTGTAAATAGGTTATTGTCCCTGGCCCATCCCGGGTGCCCCTCCACCCCTAAGTCTCCTTAAAGGGAAGAAGAATGGGTCTTTTCACTCTTGCCACTACTGATCAGGATATTTTTCATATAGACTTGGAGCCCATTTGAAGTGCTGCATCTTGTATTTTCTAATAGAAATCCTACTCTTTTCCTTCCAGCCATTGTGAGCTTGTGACCATGGCTGTCTCTGGGTAAGGAGACACAGAGCCCTCCAGAGGGTGAGAAAGCCCATCAGGCCAGGCCTGCTGGGCCCAGGTGGAATAACTATGAATGAGGTAATGTCGAGGGCTTTCTCTTTCTCCTGGTAAACGCCCTGGATGAACCTGGACCTGTTTAATTTCTAGGCCAGAAGCACAAATTGAATCCTGTACCATATGCATTTGTTGTCTCTCCCTTTTCTGCAAGAATCTAGATGGGGATTAATGGGCTCCCTCTAAGAGGGAGAGACGTAAGGAGTGCCATCGAGTCCTCTGTGTTTACAGCGCTTGAAAGGATGGAGCTCTAACAAGTCTAATTTAATCTTGGCTCAAGTGAAGGTATGGTGAATTCCAGGCCAGGAAGAATAAACTGGCATGCCATAGAACATTAGAGATAATTTAATTCAACTCCTTCTCTCAGTAGATAAGGAACCTGAGGCTCAGGGGGTGGAGAGGGGGCACTGGTGTCCACGGCCACAAACCGAATTACTACTGGCTGGGACAGGGGCCAGCGCTCTGGGCTCTATCATTCATTTCTGTGCCGTTGTCATGATTTTTGTCATATCTACACACCATCTGTACATTTATTAACATGGTTTCTTTAATAATTGAATTGACTCTATTTTTTATTCCTAAATAAATTAATTTTGAAAGGAAATTCCTGCAAAGGGAAAGCAAGGATCATTTGCCACAAATAAAAGGCAACCATAAAAATAAATGCT
The DNA here is from genome assembly GCF_002837175.3 of Physeter macrocephalus. Lineage (NCBI taxonomy): Eukaryota > Metazoa > Chordata > Mammalia > Artiodactyla > Physeteridae > Physeter > Physeter macrocephalus. Next base: position 148,321,190 of record NC_041221.1, on the reverse strand, counting down.
ATGAAACAAAGCAATACAAATTTTAGCAAGTTACCACTATATGTGAAGAGAACATTCATTCTTTCTTTTAAAAGGGAGAGTCTAGTAATGTTAAAGAGAATTTAAAAGGGAATACCTTTTAAATAGGAGAGGACTCTTTTTTGTTTTTGTTTTTGTTTTTTGGTTGTGCTGCACCGTGGCTTGCAGGATCTTAGTTCCCCGACCAGGGATTAAACCTGGGGCCTTGGCAGTGAAAGAGCCGGGTCCTAACCACTGGACTGCCAGGGAATTCCCAGGAGAGGATGTTTTTTAATGTGCTGTGGACCACTTAAAAGTCTCTCTCATATGATGAGTGACTAAGTTTATCAGGAAAGAAAATGGGTGTGAAAGTTTCTAAGGAAGTCTAATACTTTACCTAGGTTAAAATTCCAATTGTCATTTACCTTGAGCAAGTTACTTAACCTCTTTCTGCCTCAGTTTCCTCACTCATAAAATGGGAATAAAAGTATGTGTGTGCCATGGGATTGTTGCAAGTATTAAATGAGACAGTACATATAAAGCCTCAGAACAGTACTTGGCACAGAGCAAGCACGTGATAGCAGCAGGTATTACTGTAATTATCATTATTAAAACTTAAGTGGGGGCTTCCCTGGTGGCGCAGTGGTTGAGAGTCCGCCTGCTAATGCAGGAGACATGGGATCGTGCCCCAGTCCGGGAAGATCCCACATGCCGCGGAGCAGCAGGGCCCGTGAGCCATGGCCGCTGAGCCTGCGTGTCCGGAGCCTGTGCTCCGCAATGGGAGAGGCCACAACAGTGAGAGGCCCGCGTACCGCAAAAAAAAAAAAACAAAAAAACTTAAGTGGTATTTACTGTCTAGCAAGATTACAAACTTCATTTGTAAAGGTTTACATAGTAAACACTTTGCCTCTACAGTCTGTGTGGTCTCTGTTGCAACCACTCATCTCTGGCACAGTAGAGAAAAAGCAGCCATAGGTAGTACATAAACAAATGGGCATGGCTGTGCTCCAATAGAACTCTATTTACAAAAATAGTCAGCAGGCTATACAGGCTCTGTTAGAGGCTCATAGGTATGGAAAACAAAAACAGGTCAACTTATTCCATGCAAATGTAAATCAAAAGAAAGCTGGAGTAGCAATTCTCATATCAGACAAAATAGACTTTAAAATAAAGACTATTACAAGAGACAAAGAAGGACACTACATAATGATCAAGGGATCAATCCAAGAA
>NC_041221.1:148319462-148319857 GCF_002837175.3 Physeter macrocephalus | reverse complement strand
GATGGACTTAATTGATATTTATAGGACATTCCATCCAAAAACAACAGAATACACTTTCTTCTCAAGTGCTCATGAAACATTCTCCAGGATAGATCATATCTTGGGTCACAAATCAAGCCTTAATAAATTTAAGAAAATTTAAATCATATGAGGTATCTTTTCCAACCACAATGCTATGAGACTAGATATCAATTACAGGAAAAAATCTGTAAAAAATACAAACACATGGAGGCTAAACAATACACTACTAAATAACTAAGAGATCACTGAAGAAATCAAAGAGGAAATCAAAGAATACCTAGAAGCAAATGGCAATGAAAACACGACAGCCCAAAACCTATGGAATGCAGCAAAAGCAGTTCTAAGAGGGAAGTTTATAGCAATACAATCCTACC
>NC_041221.1:148318354-148319136 GCF_002837175.3 Physeter macrocephalus | reverse complement strand
AGATTACTACAAGCAACTATATGCCAATAAAATGGACAACCTGGAAGAAATGGACAAATTCTTAGAAAAGCATAACCTTCCGAGACGGAACCAAGGAGTAACAGAAAATATAAACAGAGGAATCACAAGCACTGAAATTGAGAATCAATGTGATAAACCATATTAACAAATTGAAGGAGAAAAACTATATGATCATCTTAATAGATTCAGAATAACTTTTGACAAAATTCAACACCAATTTATGATAAAAAACCATCCAGAAAGTAGGCATAGAGGGGAGTTACCTCAACATAATAAAGGCCATATGTGACAAACCCAGAGCCAACATCATTCTCAATGGTGAAAAACTGAAACCATTTCCTCTAAGTTCAGGAACAAGACAAGGTTTTCCACTCTCACCATTATTATTCAACATAGTTTTGGAAGTTTTAACCACAGCAATCAGAGAAGAAAAAGAAATAAAAGGAATCCAAATCAGAAAAGAAGTAAATCTGTCACTGTTTGCAGATGACATGATACTGTACATAGAGAATCCTAAAGATGCTATCAGAAAACTAGCAGAGCTAATCAATGAATTTGGTAAAGTAGCAGGATACAAAATTAATGCACAGAAATCTCTTGCATTCCTATACACTAATGATGAAAAATCTGAAAGAGAAATCAAGGAAACACTCCCATTTACCACTGCAACAAAAAGAATAAAATACCTAGGAATAAACCTACCTAAGGAGACAAAAGACCTGTATGCAGAAAACTATAAGACACTGATGAAAGAAATTAAA
>NC_041221.1:148285558-148316741 GCF_002837175.3 Physeter macrocephalus | reverse complement strand
AAAAAAAAAATATATATATATATATATATATATATAGCTAGTGGTAAGCAGCCGCATAGCACAGGGAGATCAGCTCCATGCTTTGTGACCACCTAGAGGGGTGGGATAGGGAGGGAGGGAGACGCCAGAGGGAAGAGATATGGGAACATATGTATATGTATAACTGATTCACTTTGTTGTAAAGCAGAAACTAACACACCACTGTAAAACAGTTATACTCCAATAAAGATGTTAAAAAAAAAAAAATATATATATATATATAGCTAGTGGTAAGCAGCCGCATAGCACAGGGAGATCAGCTCCATGCTTTGTGACCACCTAGAGGGGTGGGATAGGGAGGGTGGAAGGGAGACGCAAGAGGGAGGAGATATGGGAATGTATGTATATGTATAGCTGATTCACTTTGTTATAAAGCAGAAACTAACACAGCATTGTAAAGCAATTATACTCCAATAAAGATGTTAAAAACAAAAAACAGGCCAACTGCTTTTGGACGATTTTGAATAAAATATCTACCCACACGAGGTAGCATTCTATCTCATACCATAGCCCAAATCCCGATTTTTGAAGTCATCCTCACACACCTGAAATGTAGGTTTTTTCTTACTACCTGCCATCTTCTTAACTACTCCCCAACGGCCAGGGGACTGGACAGCACTGAACTTGAGCTAGGATCAAAGTTAAAAGCAGAGGTTCGGAAGTGAGAATGACTTTAGTTTGTCGCACAGCCAGCAGATTGACATCTATTCCACAAACATGAAATTTGGTTCTAATTCAGAAATCCCAGGGCCAGCTGCATGTCATCATGAGGCTTCCATTTCCTGTTTCGAATCTCCATGATAAGGGAGGGGAGAGCTTGTGAAGGATTGATACAGCATTGGAAATGATGCTGATGGCTTAGGGCATGATTGTAACCTTGGGAGGAGGGAGAATATAGTTCTCAGAGACCATAAGATAGAGTGGAAAGTGCACGGGGCCAAACATGCCCCCTCTCTCACTGGGGAACACTAGTTGTGTACGTGGGCAGTTCTTCCTACCTCTCTGTGCCTCACTTCCCCCAAATGTAATAATAAGCAGCAGCATTTATTAGTACGCAGGGCACAGTGCTTTCCAATACCTTTATCTCATTTTCTCCTTTCAACAACGCTGAGATTTTTATCCCCATTGCACAGATGAGTAAGGTGAGGCTCAAAAAGTTTGTTTCAATTGCCCAGGGTCACAGAACTAGAAATAGTGCAGCTGGGATTTGAATGCTAGTCTATCTGCAAGTTTTTCCAGTGCAAAATATTCCTCAGTGGGGTCTACATCCTCTCTGTGGTGAGTCCGCAAATGAGGAGGATGTACATGGATGCTCTATAATTCTCGAATCAGAGCTAACTCAGGTTGCACTCTTAGCATGTGCTCGGCACTGTGCAAAGTCAGTCCTGCCAAACGACCTTACGAATGGGGGGTGGGGTGGGGGGGTAGCTAATAACATCCTCTTTCTGCAGATTTGGAAACAGAGGTTCATAGACTTTATGAAACTTGTCCAAGTTCACTCATCTACTAAGAGTAAAGGGTAGGCTTTGAATTCAGGTCAAACTCACTCCCAAGCCCATGATCTTAATAGAGTTTATCGTTCAACCCAGGACACTTTGGCCCTATTAATAATTACGCCAGGATAGCAGGCAGAAACAGGGATGTGCGGTCATCCCAGCTCCTGGCCACTGGGTTCTCCGCATCCCTCAGGACCACCATGAATCATGATGACGTGGAGAGGAAATCTACTACAGCTGGCAGCACCACCATTTTAACCATCACAATTAACACATATTGATCTTAGGAAGCATTTTGGGAAAGATGTCAAGTCCTGTGGAAATAAGGCAATTGGGGTTTGGTGCTTGAGATTTTTGGAAGGGGTGCCTCTAGAGCTGCTAAAAGAAGTAGTCAAAGACCAGCTGGTACCCTCCCCTGACAGAAGACCCCCGTTTCCCTTCACTCTCTGACTGCAGGCACTGGGTGAAAAAGAGAGATTAAAAGAGTGCTCCAAGGAAATGGAGATGATAAATGACTTTAGATTTGCTATTATAAGAAGACCAAGGAATTTCTTAGATTCAGAAAAGAGACCAGACCATCATCAGGCTAATGCTTGAAACCACACATACCTCTAACTCAAGGCTAGTATCACATGGGGTCAGTGCTTGTAGCTATCTCCACTGGACACTTGGAGGCATGCTGGGGAGAATTTTCTGCATCAGAATTCCCAGAATTCTACCCTAGGGCCTTACCTCTTTGGGTAAACATTTCATTCCTCTAGGAGCCCAGTTTTAAAAATAAACAAACTTAGAACCATTTGAGTTCATTATCAGTCGTAAACATGGTAGAACTTATTACATATCAGATTCCCTTTTGAATTTGACTGTTGGCTGGGATGTAAGAAAGGTAAGTTGTGATGGAGAAATGGGCATAGGGGAAGCTTTAGGATATGGGATTTTGCCAAAGGAGTTTACGTTAGTGTGGGGTCCTGGGCAGCCAGGAGGCAGCAAAAAAGGTTTTGACTAAGTGGTGCTCAGCAGAGCAAGAGTGTTGGGGGAGAAGATGGCACTAGGGGGGTAAAGTCTATCACTGCAGACTTGACCACGCAAAGCTCCAGGGCAATGAACCCACAGAGAATGGCGAGGTCATGGGAGTCAAAGTGGTAAAAGGCAAAGAGGCCAGGGAACTAGGACCCTGGGTGGCTGGGGAGACTGCTAATGTGAGACGCCAGGCAAGTTAGTCACCCTGTGATGCCTCATCTACCAAGCACGAAGCTTGGCTGAAAATGAAATAATCTCCGCGGTCTTTCAGCTTTTAATACTAAATACGATTCTAGATGGCGTGACTAAGTGAATCTTGCTGTGCCTAAGTGGGTGGCTTAGAGCTAAGAGGCTCTTGACTGGAGTGCAGGCATGACCCAAACCACACACCTCTGCCCTCCACGTTATCCCTTTTCCTCACCTTAATTCTCTTGATGACCAAGGGAGCTTTTAACTTCTCCTTGTCCTATTCTTCTTTACAACCTATGGGGAGAGGGCAGAAAAGAAGGGCCAGCAAGAGGGAAGGGTGGCTGGGCAAAGGCTTCTGTTGGGCCCTATCTGCCAGGGTCCCACCTTGGCTAAGAGGGAACTGAGAAAAGTCAAGATCCTTGACTACCAACTGCAGCAAAGAGAAAACCTTATCTGGAGATGGCCCAGGGACTGACCACAAAGTCTGGGAAAACACACTGGAAAATGTCAGCTAAGACATTTAGCTTCTCAGTGCTTTGCTTTTTCATCTTTAATGAAGAGTCAGGGGCGGAGTAATGTTTAGTGGACATCTACTCTCACAGGGACTGGCTGGGTGCTTTACGTGTTATCCCATTTAATCCTCACAACGACCCTTCAAGAGAAATATTATCTTCATTTTACAGAGGAAGAAACAGCAGCTTAGAGCAGATAAATCATTTGCCCAAGTTTATACAGCTGAGAAGCAGCAAAGCTGGGACGCACACCAGGTCTAAGGTCCAAGGCTGGTCCACCAGGATGATTTCACTGTCCCTTCAGGTTACCGAACAGGCTCTGGTGTAGGAGGGGGAGGGGGTAGACTGCCTGAGTCCAAATCTCATTTACGAACCTGTCATTTAGGGCAAGTTACTTAACCTCTCTGAGCCTTAGTTTCCTCATCTCTATACTGGAGGATTAGGATAGCTCATACCTCTTAGATTTGTTGTAAGGATTAAATGAGATGAAGTGTGTAATGGGTTTACTGGCCTGAGGCAAATGCTACTTACTTTTTAGCTATTATTATTATTAATATTGTCCTTAAATTGTATGCAAACCAACACACAAATAAATCTGTGGCTCACTTGGATTCTACGCTGGGTGGGATCTTCTGATAAATTCCTGCTGGATTCAAGGGCCATTTGTGAAAGCAGCCCCACCCACATGCCAAAAAAACACAAACATTTTGATGTTTAGATGGTTCACAAGGAGCTTTCACAATATTTCAACTAATATTTCAGCACAACTAATCCATGAGGTAGGGAACACAGATAAGGTAAGACTTGAGTCACACAGCTGGAGGTGACACTAAAGCTTTTTTTTTTTTTTAACTCCTAAGCCCAGAGCTTTTATATACTATGTCACGGAGAATGCAAACGAATTCTCTTAGAGCCTTCAGGTATATGCATGCATGTACATCCGGATAGATAGATGGCTATATTAATGAGAAAGGAGGAAAGAGTGAGCGCTGGAACATTCAAGCTAGGCTCACCTCTCCCCTCTGGAATTCTTGAGAATTTGGCTTCTGGATTTAAACTTGGAGTGACTACCCCACTCTGTGTAATTCTGCCTCTCGGCTGTGTCTACCTGGACCAGGCCAGGTTCACTCCTTCTCCTCAGCCTTTTCCCAGGACCCGGTATCAATCAAACCCCACTGGGGATTGTTCAAATGCTTTCACCCTGATATGCCGCCTTCCAAAAGCTTACTGGATATGGGCTGCGGCGGATCTCCAGGAGCAGCTTGGCTTGGTGTTGGGCACGAGGCTTTAGGAGGCAATAACAAACATGTTTCCATGTCCCAGCTGGCCCTGCTTGGCCACCCAGGTGTTTCCCTCCCAGGGTCTATGTTAAGCCCTTGGCTGTGGGAGGCAGGGCAGCAGCGAGCCTTCCTGTCCGTCCTGCGGTGCAACAGCGGCCCGTCGTGGCTATCAACAGAACTAAGGCACTCCTGTCTGGTCTCTGGGTTTTCTGCATTTTTTTTTTTTCCGGTACGCGGAACTCTCACTGTTGTGGCCTCTCCCGTTGCGGAGCACAGGCTCCGGACGCGCAGGCTCAGTGGCCATGGCTCACGGGCCCAGCCGCTCCGTGGCATGTGGGATCTTCCCGGACCGGGGCACGAACCCGTGTCCCCTGCATCGGCAGGCGGACTCTCAACCACTGCGTCACTAGGGAAGCCCTTCTGCATTTTTTTTCCGTTTAGATGTATTGAGACCTACTGCGTGCCAGCCACGGTTCTAGACACCCTGGACATATCAGTGAGCAAAACAAAGTCCTCTCCCTCATAAGGTTTAAGCTTTCTTGTGTGAGTTGGGGGTGGGAGACAGAAAATATACGTGCATATATGTGTAAATGTATGTTGGATGTTCAGAAGAACTATATGAAAAATAAAGCAGGGAGGAGGGTTAGGGAAGGGGAGGAGGATAGCCCTTTTCAATAAGGTACAAAGCCTCACTGATATGGTGACATCTAAGAGGGACTTGAGAGAAATAAGGGAGGGAATCCAGGTACATGCAACATCAAGGATTAAAGGCTTTCAGGTGAGAAAGCACATGGCCGTTTTAGGAATAACAAGGTGGCCAGTTTGGCTGGAACAGACTGAGTGGGGGAAGAGCAGCAGGAGATGCTGTCTGAGAGGTGTGGGACCAGATCCTACAAGGTACTGGGCCTCCAAGTGTGGCGCCCCCCTGCCCAGCAGCATCAGCATCACCTGGGAACTTGCGAAAAATGCAAATCATAGGGCCCCGCCCCAGACCTACTGAGTCAGAAACTCTGGGAATGGGTTCCAGCGGGCTGTGTTTGAACAAGCCCTCCGGCTGAGTCAGATGCTGTCGCAGTGTGAGAACCACTGATGCGAGGCCTCCCGGGCCATCTCGGGGACTCTGACTTTTACTCTGAGATGAGAAGCCGTTAGAAGTTCTGGGGCAGAGGAGTGACATGATCTGACATAAAAGAACAAAACCACACTTGTGCCCTCTGGTCCTACCCCCCAGAGGTTCTAATTTGATTAGTGTGATATGGGCTGGGCATTGAAATTTCTGAAACTTTTCCAGGTGATTCTTCCTTTTTTTTTTTTTTTTTTTTGCGGTACACGGGCCTCTCACTGCTGTGGCCTCTCCCGTTGCAGAGCACAGGCTCCGGACGCGCAGGCTCAGCGGCCATGGCTCACGGGCCCAGCCGCTCCGCGGCATGTGGGATCTTCCTAGACCGGGGCGCGAACCCGTGTCCCCTGCATCGGCAGGCGGACTCTCAACCACTGCGCCACCAGGGAAGCCCTATAAATGTATTTATTTATTATTTTATTTTTGGCTGCATTGGGCCTTCGTTGCTGCACGCAGGCTTTCTCTGTTTGCAGTGCATGGGCTTCTCATTGTGGTGGCTTCTCTTGTTGCAGAGCACGGGCTCTAGGTGCAGGGACTTCAGTAGTTGTGGCATCGGGCTTAGTTGCTCTCTGGCATGTGGGATCTTCCCAGACCAGGGCTCGAACCCGTGTCCCCTGCATTGGCAGACATATTCTTAACCACTGTGCCACCAGGGAAGTCTCATTTCCAGGTGATTCTAATGTGCAGCCAAGAGCGAGGTCCCTCTGGCTTCTGGGTTGAGAATAGGCTGCAGGGGGTCAAGGGAAGACGCAGGAAGCTAAGCTGGGAGGCTACTGATGTAATACGCCTGAGTTGGGAGGGTATTGCTGTGATACAGGCGAGGAATGAAGGCGGCTTGGACCAGAGCAGCAGCAGTGGAGGTAATACACCCAGATTCTGGATCTATTCTGAAGGTAGAACTATCAAGACTGTCTCACAGATTTGATGCAGGGTGTAAGAGAAAGTGAAAAGTCAGGATGACTCTCAGGTTTTTACCTTGAGCGACTTGGAAGGAGGCGGTTTCCATTTGCTAAGGTGGGGCAGACGATGTGAGGAAGAGGTTTCCCCGTGGAGGGGATCAGGAATCTGATTTTGAACATGCTGACTTTGAAATGTCTATCTGAGATTCAAATGGAGATGCTGACTAGGTTCAGGGGAGATGTCCAGGCTGGACATCTAAGTGTGTGAGCTGTCGGTGATGGCGTTTAAGGTACAAAGGCTGGCTGAGATTACTTAGGGAGGGAGCGTAGATCGAAAAGAGAAGTTCAGGGGAGCCCTAGGGGCGCTCCAATGTCAGAAGGAAGTAGGAAGAGAACCAAGAGCCAGTGGTGTCCCAAGAACCCAAGTGGTAAAGTGTTTTAAGAGAAAGGTACTGCTCAACTGTCACAAACGGCTGACCAGGCAAGTAGCGTGAGGATTGAGAACTGACCTCCGGGTTTAGCAGCACTGAGGTCACAGGGGACCACACTGACTGAGAACAGTGTCAGTGGAGGGGTTGGGAGAAGGGCAGAGGCCTGTTTGTGGAATGGGAGGAGAGGAATTGGAGACACAGGACAAACAATTCTTTTATGAAATTTTGCTGTAAAGGGAAGGTGTTGGAGGAAGGTACAGTCTAGAAACGTCTTTTTTTTAAAATATGAGAGAAGTAACAACATGTTTCTATCTTTGTTGGGAAAGCTCTTCCAGCTCAGGGAAAGATTAGTAGATATTTTAATAGCAACAAACATACATTAAGCACATTCTTATGCTCCTGGCACTGTTTAATGTTGCACATGAATTATTCTCCTCACAACATAACATTTTCTCCTCACCACAATCCTATGAGACGTTTCTATTATTATCCCCAGTTTACAGCCAAGGAGTCTGAGCTCTGAGAAACGAACTAATGTTCCCAAAGACACACAGCCAGTAAGAGGGGAGAGCAGAGGTTCCATCCTGGAATTGCCTCCAGAGCTAGAGCCCTTGACCCCTGCTCTGCAAGGCCCAGCTGTTGGCCTTCCTGCATGTAGGCCACCCTTTTAAATCCCTGCATTTTGGGTGCTCAACTAGAAGAGAAGAAATGACTCAAAACGGTGCCAAAGAAACCAACAATTAATTAGAAGTAATCATGCCTACAGCGCTGTTATAAAGTCTCCCAGTTATAACTGGGAGGAAAGCTTTCATTATCGTTCCCTTTACACTGTCACCCCCAACACGATGTTGCTGTTTACTGCCTGGAATGTCCTGGGCGCACAAGCTGGCCTTGCTCGTCCTGTTGTACCTGTCTGCAAGGCACAGTCTCACAGGTTCCATTAAACACGTTTCCATCCTTTGTTGCCAGCCTTGATGCTCAGATGTACTCCCTACGTCTTCCTCATAGAGCACCCGTCTGCACTAGGCTGGGTGACCTCCCCAGCTCAGTGTCCGCTGGTGGACACTGCTGTAACAGTCCATACCCTTGGTAGAAGCAAAAGGAAATAGTATCTGTACTGGGTTGAACAGTGTCCCCCCACAAAGTTTATGTCTACTTGGAACCTTAGGAATGTGAGTTAATTTGGAAATAGAGTCTTTGAAGGTGTAACTAGTTGAGTTCATGCTGGATTAGGGTGAGCCCTACTCCACTGACTGTTGTCCTTATAAGAAGAGAAAACAGAGACACAGACCCTCAGGGAGAAGGCCATGTGATGACTGAGGCAGAGATTGTAGTGATGCAGCTACAAGCCCAGGAACACTAAGGATTGCTGGCAACACCAGAAGCTGGGAAGAAGCAAGGAGGGATTCTTCCATAGATCCTTCAGAGCGAGCATGGCCCTGATGACCTTGATTTCACACTTGAGTCTCCAGAACTGTGAGAGAATAAATTCCTGTTGTCTTAAGCCACCACATTTGTGGTAATTTGTCGTGGCAGCTTGAGAAAACTAATACAGTATCCATTGGTCAAAACTTGGCAGTACTCCTGTGAAGGATTATGTGGTGTCCCCATGTGCTATGCAATTAGTGCAGCACTGCATTGAGATCACCATTAAGAACGCATTAAGGAGCGGCACAGAATGATACATCTGGGAGGATGCTTGGAGACAATGTAGTTCAGCTAGCTTCTTTTAAAGATGTGGAAGATAAAGTCCAAGAAGGGCAAGAGGATTGTCCAAGGTCACATGGCTATTTAATTGCCGGGCCCATATCTGTTTGGTTTACATTGCATCCCCTGTAACCTAGAAGCCTGCCTTGTACCTAGCAGGTGATCAGTAAACATTTGTTGAATGAATGAATGAATGAATGAATGGAACTCAAATGCCTGATCATGTTCTCATGTTCTCAAGATCAAAATCAACACTACTTTGTTTAAATTGGCAATTCTTTTTCCCAAAATGCTAAGATTAATACCCACCAGCTATGAATTGATTTTTATTGTTGAAAATGTCAAGGCTTCTTGGAGATCCAGCCAGAGAAAATTTCTAAAATTGAAGCATAATGCCTCATAGGTTTTCCTTTACTACCTAAGAAGGACTTTCCTGTTCCATTGGACATTCATCTTCAATAAATGGCTGTTTCATAAAAATAGTGCCACCTAAATTTGCTAATATTATACCAACCCATTGACTCTAGTTATATTTAGCTTCGGGCCTTGGAGATAAATTCCTCACCGGTTGTTCACAAGCATAAAGGCAATATGACTAAGGGCCACATTTACAGGTAACTACAGTATGTCAGATATTCGGATATTCGTTAGGCACTCTGCTACATTTTCACCTGCCTTCACAGTAAAGATTGATAACATCTTTCAAGGTATTGATTGTACCTGTATTGTCCAATAAGGCAGCCACCAGCCTTGGAAGGAGCTCTTTTTGGAGGTCTGACGTTAGCAGAGACAGGCTGATGGCTTGGTGAACACACAGGCGGATGCTCTTCTGGGTTTTAAAACTTATAAGAACTTATCTTACAGATAAAGTTTCTTAAGTGTGCAAAGAAGTATGTCCAGAGATATTTTTAAGAAAACTGTTTGTGAGAGCAAAAGATTGGAAACATCTAAAAAGTCCAACAACAGGGGTTGGTTAAAGGGTACATACCATTAATAGGATGCCAGAAAGCCACTCAAAAGAATGAGGCAGATCTATAGGTATTCCTACGGAAAAATGTCCAAGACATAAGGTCTGAACAGTACAGTCCCATTTGTGCAAAATAAATACAATGATATAAAATACACAGAGAAAGGAAGGTGGGATGTTATTGTCTTATTTGTGTAAAATAAAGATAATTACGTAGAATATATATAGAAAGAGAGGAAGGGAGGGAAAACATTTCTGGAAGAATGTATAAAATACTGTTCATATATGGGGAGTATAACTAGGGATCAGGGGGCGGGAAGCGAAGAAAAGATTTTTTAACCTAAAACCTTTCTACACTTCATATTTTTAAACAATGTGCATATATTAAACTTATTTAAAGCCCAGGTGTTTAAAAATAATAAGAAAAATGGAGGGTGTATGACTTGCTATTAATACCCCTGGGGTCTACAAAGAGACCACAAGGAAGCCATGCAAGCTTATTTCTGCATGGATGCTCAGAAATTAAGGAAATGTTGGCTCTTAGCAGAATTTATACTGATACGTGCAAAAGCTCAGGTTAATAACATGCTCAGAATAGATAGGCTAGGGACAGTGTCACTGAACACATTCAAAACAGAGTTTGGCCAAGCTGTTAGAGGAAAGATATTCCAGAGCACAAATGTTGGACAGATGGTTGGTGAAAGATGCTTCCCAAAATGTTACTAAGTCTCAAAAGGATACAGAAAAATGAAATATGTGGAATGAGTTCTTAATTCATAAGGCGCCACTTTTTTCCTGAAGGAAACATTCATTTCCAAATTCTTTTTGCTGCTTTAGTGGGCTAATATGTGAGCCAGCAGATATTAAGCTGTAAAATTACAGAGTGATCCTAATATTTCCTGACTGCGTTGTCTGTGCCAGGCGTTTTAGCCCTCACGATCATCTGTGAGGTAGGGCATTCACAAATAGGTAAACCGATATTCAAAGAAGTAACCTGTCCAAGGTCACTTGGTGAGTAGGTGATGGAGCCCCCCTTTGAGCTTCCTGCCTGCTAAGCTATGTGCATCTCAGCATTCCAGGCAGAGTGGCTTGCACAGGCATCATCTTATTCTGCAGGAGAGGAAGCTAAGGTCCATGGGGGAAGAGACTTGCCGAAGGCCAGGGTCCATCCTGGTAGTGGCCAAGGCAGGCCTGGAACTCAGGCATCTGCTCCCAGTGCATGTTCATCCACTTAAACTTTTCCTTTAGCTCTTGGGTATACGGCGGGTATTTCAGATAATGTCGAACCGAGTTAAATCAGGCTCTTACATATACCGTATTGTAAGAGGCCTCCAATAATGAGGTTCCTTTCTGAAACCTACACTTTCCCAAACTTGAACATCTTCTTCTCGATTTTTGCACTGTCCCTATGGCCCTGAGCATCACCTGTCAATTCCATACTTTGTGGAAGGTTGATAACTGTGGCACCACTTATCTTAACTTCATTTAAACTAAAAATATGTGTGAAAGCATAGGTTTAGTCGTTATTTTCTTCTAACACATATTTTGAAGGGTAATGCTGATCGTGTTACTCCTCTCTTTAAAAGAAGCATTTAATTTGTTTTTAGAATGAAGTCTCAGATTCCCAGCCTGGGCTTATGGGAGGAGGGGTCTGCAATCTGGTTCCCTGACACTACAGCATCATCAGGAGACTTGCTGGTCTTAACTTCTCTGCTCAAATGCACCTTTGTCTCACCATTCACACCCTCTGAACATGCTTTTCCATCTGCCTGGAACTTTCTTCCCCTGAGCAATTTGTAGGAATCAGCTTAAAGGCCATTTCCTTGGGGAGGTGCTTCCCAAGCCCCAGGGTAGGCCTCTGAGATTCTTGTCACACTTGTACTTCTTTGGCCACTGTAATCTTTCCCAGCAGATTGTGGGCTCCAAGAGGGCGGAAATCACATTTCTCTTGTTTATCACTCTGGGCAGAGTTCTTAGTGGCCAGCCTGCAGGTACTGTGTGTCTTACTTGTTGATTAAATAAATGAGAGAAGAGGAAAAAAAAAAAACCTATGCAATATACATAAAAGATCTCAGGAAGTATAAAAGGTCTACACATCTGTGATTTCAGAGTTTATCACTATTTTATACCCAAGTATGTAATGTAAGCTTGTAATGATATTCCAAGTTACTGACAAAAGGCTCTGCTCAGTGTGCTGCCAGAGAAAGTAGCACTGAAATTCATTTGAAAACTATTTCCATTAAAACAGTCAAATAGAAAAAAATCTTCTTACAATGGGAACATTAACTATCTGAAAAAACAAAACACTTAGCAAAATACCTATTGATGCCAGAAAAACAAAGCATTACTCTAGTTTGAATTAACAAAAGCTGTATTTATGAATTTTTATATTACAAATGGGTACATTTCATTTTCCCCCATCTTACTCAGTCCCCAGGAGGTTCACGGGTAATAAAACAAATGAATTTCTTCTCCATTAGCCTGTCATCACCACTTTCAAATGGCTCCTTGACCATACACTCCAATATTTTTCTCATAATAAGTGGTAAAGGCTTCAGCCTTCTCGTTTATCTTAACCATGTCCTTTGTGTTCCAGAAAAGATCAGTAGTATATTACCTTCCATCTACATCAGGGAAGGAGGTAAATTGAGGCAAAGATGCTAAATGATTTCTTTAAGTTTACACAATTAACCAGTATTCACCCATCCATCTATATCAGTGATGCAACAAATATTTAGTGATTGCCAATTTAGAGGTGCCAAGCTCTCTTTAGTTGCTGATAATATAATAGGAAATAAAGTAATGTCCCTATTTTCATGTAGCTGATATTGTAGATGGGGGAAATAATATAATGAACAAGTAAACAAATAATAAATAACCAATATCTGATAGAGTGATAGACAGAATTTGTGTTCCCCCAAATTCATATGCTGAAATCTAATCCCCAGTGTTACAGTATTAGGGGGTGGGGGTCTTTGGGAGGTGATTAGGTCATGGGGGTGGGCCCTCATGAATGAGATTAGTGCCCTTATAAAAGAGACCCTGGAGAGCTCTCTCACCTTTTTCCACCACGTGAGGACACAGCAAGAAGACAGTCATCTGCAAGCCAGGATGCTGGTTCTCACCACACACCAAATCTGCTGGCACCTTGACTTCCCAGCCTCTTGAACTGTGAGAGAGAAATTTCTGTTTTTTGTTTTTTTTTTTTGAAATTTCTGTTTTTTAATCCACCCAGTCGATGGTATTCTGTTACAGTAGCCCCAGTGGACTAAGACAAATAGTGACAAACACTATGGTAAAATTAACAGTTATTATTAGAGTTACTTAGCCCTGACTCTAAGCCCAACCCTGGGGGCACCTACTGTTGTATGGTCAGGGAGGCCTCTCTGAAATGGTGACAGCTTAGCTGAGATCTGAATGCCAAGAAGAAACCAGTGAAGGGAACGTCTGGGGGAAGATACTCTAGGCAGAGGGAAGAACAAGACCAAAGGTTTTGAGGTGGGAGCAAGCTTGGTGTGTTTGAGGAACAGCAAGGAGGTCAGGGTGGCTGGGAGGTAGAGTGAGGTGGGTGGTGGGTGATGAGCATGGACACAGGAAGGAGCAGCTCATAGGGAGTCTTACAGGCTATGGTGGGGAGTATGAATTTTCTTCTAGAATTTTCTTCTAGTGACAGGAGACACTATAGAACATAAGCAGGAGATGACATGCTTTTGAAAGTTCACTCTGGTTGCACTGCTGAGAATGGATCACCTGGGGACAATAGTGGGGAACATCAAATAGTACAAGCAAGAGATGATGGTGTCTTGAAACAGGATGACATCAATGGAGGAAGAGAGTAGTGGATGGATTAGATATATGGTTTTTGAAGCAAAACAAGAGAACTTGCTATCTATTGGACATTGAGAGTAAGGTAAATTGAGTCCAGGATGAAACTGATTTTTGTCTTGAGCAATGAGTAGATGGTGGTGCCATTTACTGAGAGAAGATGGTGGAGGTAGAAACTGATGTATGCTTTTATTGTGAGGTTAGGGAATCAAAAATTCTGTTTCAGATATATTAATTTTGAGATGCCTTTTAGAGGTGCCTGGCCAAATGGTGATGGCAAGTAGGGAGGTGTTAGATCCACAGGTCTGGAAGACAGCTGGAAATATCAATTTGGAGTCACCAGTGTGAAGATGGTATTTAAAACTTTTTAATAGTTTTAAATTTAAAAGTCAGTGATGTCTCCAAGGAAGAGAGTGATGTTGGAAAAGGGGCAGCCACACCTCCCGAGCCCTCACCCCCAAGTCCCACATTAACCAATGTGGTCATATACTATAGCACAACAGTTTTGTCCCCCCTCCCATCCCATGAAACAAACATTTACTGTCTCTTCTATACAAAAGGTGTTACCCTAAGGAATAAGGGGCTACAAATACAGGTGACTAGTACATGATGCCATCTCTCAAGTTGCTCATAAACTTGTAAGGAAGGAGTAACTATAATATAAACGGTAGAATGTTAGTGTATTTCCAAGAGAGTGGAGGGGTCTTTAAAAGGTAAACTTGGGAAGATAGGCTGGGAGCAGATCATGGAGGGTCAAGAAATTGGATTTTTTTTTTTTTTTTTTTTTTTTTTTTACTGCTAAGACAGCAGGGCACCATTGAAGATTTCTGAGTTCCACGACCAGATTAACACCTTTCCTTCCCTGTCCAAGGCTTATTCATGCTCCTGGTCTGGCTCAAATCTCACCCCATCGACAAGGTATTGCCCACCCTCTGTTACCACTCACTTTTCATCTTTAACTCCTTAAGCTTTTATTATCTGGTGCTAATCCATTTAGCACTTGATGCCACACTGTCTCTTTCAGATGGTTTATTTGTAGGAACATCTTACTTTTTCAACAGGTCTATAAATTCCTTCTAGGCAGCATTCGATTATGTTTCTGTCTCTGGCTCAGGACAGAAACATAATAAGCCCTCAAGCAATGCCTGCTGCTCCTAGTCACTTCTTCTGGGGAGTCTTCTCTGACCTCTGATGAGATCGGATTCCTTTGTTCCAAGCTCTCAAAGAATCATTTTCTAGCACACTTCTCAGTTTTTAATTATCTACCCTACATGTGACTTTTTGAATAGGACCTGTCTTCCCATAGTCTGTCAGTTCCCAAAGAGCAGGGACCACCTCTGATTTTGCTCATGATAGTGTCCCTCGTTTAGGTGCAACAAACATCTGTTGAAAAATTGAATAGGCATAGCCTTAGGTGTTCAAAGGGTCAAGGGACTTGAGCAGAGTAGACTCAGGCATGGTCAAACTGCCTGTAGTTTCTGAAAGAGCAATGAAATTCACATGGCAAAACTACCCCTCAGAGGGAGTTCCTCCTGATAAACTTGCCTTCTGCTTAGGGATAAACTCTTTCCCAGGGGGTGGCTCTTCTATGGTAAGGAGGCCCCCTTGAAGGCTGATTTATCATCACTTAGGACACTTGATCCTTCTCACACAGCTAAGCAGGAGGCAAAGCAGAGTGTTTCCAACTGTCAGGAAGAAGCAGCACGCTGGCAGCAGCCACGATCATCCAGGCAGATGGAGCAACATATGTATATTTACATATATATTTCCTAATCAATAGGTTCCAGTGAAAACATGAAAACTCAAGGACATGACTGGAATTTAAGGGGCTCTGAAGGAGTTTGATTCCTTAAAGAAAATTGGGACAATCGAGTTTTGTTTTGTTTTTTTAGTTGATGATTTCAGGACAAAACGAATAGTACTACTGAATGATCAAACTTCCCTCCCTGAATTGGTAAATCTCCTCTTCCAAATTAGGCACTGCTAGCATTTCTTCTAAGAAACACATTTCTGGGGACAGCCAATAAGAGCTTTGAAATCTTTTAACCTTATTCCTGGCCCCTGCCTGCTTCTCTGACATTCTCCCCTCACAGCCACACAGGCTTATTTCTTCTCTTTCTGCAATAGGCCAACCTTGTTTTCCCCTAGGAACCTTGTTATTGCTTGCTCATAGCAGGTGGCCAGTACATATCTGATAATGAATAAATAGGTTAAGATAAGCCAATTATGCCCCAGCAGAATCCCATAACTTGTCTGTCTGCTGTTTGAGCCACGTGTATTGGAGACTATATAAGTGATGGCTTGAAGATTTAACCTAAGATTTAATGCTTCTGATTCTTGCTTTGTTCATGCGTGTGTGGACTGAAAAAAATGCACAACCTAAAAGTTGAGAATTATGTTTTATTCGGTGGACATACTGAGGACTTAAGCCTGGGAGGCGGCCTTTCATATAGTTCTGAGGGACTGTTCTGAACAGGTAAGGGAGTAGCCAGGATATACATGAATTTTTGCAACAAAAAACAGGTAGTCAGAACAGCAAAAGATTACTGTTAATTAAAGAAAAACCAGACATCTCAAGTTAATGAACTCAATACTTCTCTATGTATGGGAAGATGTTAAGAGCCTGGGCTCATCGAAACCATTCCTTTGATGTACACCTTAACTACCTAGGCTGGTATCCTGTTTTTCTCCATCCTGAATTCCCTCAAGGTGCGCAGTCAGGGTGGCTGTAGTGGCTGATGGCTTGATGGCTGCAACATCCTTTGTTTACTGATATGGTATGCAACATTCTTCGTCCATACATGGGAGTATCTTCAAGGAACATGGTTTGCAACTATATCCACCACACAACCACATTTTGCTCCTGTAATTCAAGTGGAGTTGACCTTGTTGCACATTACCAGTTGCCTACAACCTCCAATCTTCACTTTCTTAATAATAGAACACTTTGCTGCAATATGTCCAGTGAAAAAATATACAATTTCATCTTCCCAAGCTTTCTTACAGTTACTGCAGGTAGTCATGTAACCTAGTACTGGAAGCTGTATACTGGAAGTCAGGTGAGGCTTCTGGAAATCTATCGCCTTCTTGATAAAAAGGTACAGACTCAGCTGCTATGTCTTTTGCCCTTTGACTGTCTACCTGTCTCCCTACCTGGAATGTAGACATAATGCTGAAGGGGACGCAGCTGTCCTGTGTAGCAGGTGTCATCAGGGCTCTGCCCATAATCCCTTGACACTCACCATTGCTATATTCATCTCAGGCTTCCTCTTCTGCTGGCTACAGGATCATGCTTAGCCTGTGTGTATGTATGTGGCAGTCAGAAGTGCCAGAGAGTTAGTGACCCTGGAAGCAGCCCTCAATGACAGATGGAAGTTGGTGCATAAACATCTGTGCTCCTTGGCCTTCAGGTGGGACAACTTTGAGGCATGAGCTACAGACACTGAGGGCAGATAGAATGCCCTGAGGTCCCCAGAGGGACTGAACCCCAGCTGCCCACAGCAATAACCCACTCCTTAATGCACCCTGTATTGGCTTTCTTTTCCATCTCACTTCCCTACTCTCCTACCCTCCTGGGTCCACCTTCCAAATAAACTGCTTGCACATGAATTCTTGTCTCAGGGACTCCTGGGGGAACCCAATCTAAGACATCTTGCGACTATGCAGATGAAGGCCACATGCTAAGGGCAGAAAGGAATCTAGAAGTTCTCTGATGAAAAAGACTTGAATGGAGCCCCTGATGCCAAACTTGGGCCCCTGCATCAGCCTCAGACTGACTTTCTCTGGACTTCTTGTTATTTGAGAAAAATAAACCTCTTATTTGGGTAGGCCACCACAATCGGGTTTCCATGGCATGCAGCCAAATGCAGTTGTAACTGGGAGAGATCTGGAGGAAGTTTTAGTTGAGTCCAAATGCAACCAGTCATCAGCTGGACATGGCTGCTAACAAAGCTAACACCACGGCTACGTGATTACCAGCCCCTCACACTATATTGCACATTACAGCTTGCACAGTGTTTGCTTACATGTCACTATATTTAACCCTCACATTTTGTGAGGTAGGTGTTATCAACTCCACTTTACTTAAGTCCAGGGAGGCTGAGTTCCAATGTTACACGGCTAGTTGGTAGAGTCAGGATTCCAAGTCCAGTGATCTTTTGCCACAGGGAGACAGGGGTTGGTGTTCACTCTAAGGAGTCTGCGGCAATTAAGTAAAGAGCTGCACCTCTACTTGTTCTCTTTGTCTGTCTCCTGAGATCCTGTGCTTTTCCATGCCTGCTTTCACACCCATGGGACTGCAGACATTTGCTTCTACCGCTGCTATTCCTCCCAATGCCACACCTTATCACAAACTTTACAAACTGATCAGATTCCCTAAAACATGTGCTAAATCTTCCTATCTCTAGGCTTTGCTCAAGCTCTGCCTTTCCTAGGAATACTTTACCTGAGAAGTGGGAAACTGCTTATTTAGGCCTAGTGAGGATGATCTGGCACCTGCGTTCTCATGGCAAACTGTGGGCAGGACACCTATCTCAGTATGGCTTATAGCACCAAAAACATATAGATGCTTAGTAAATATTTGTAAAATTCAAACGGGTAGCCATAGTAGAAACCAAAGAGACTTTAAATTTTCTCCTGTTTAAAATCATTAACATCAAATTCCACGACACATAAAAATGAATGTATCTCTATAGAAGACTTGAGACAAATGAAATATACTCCATTGAACATTTAATACATTACATTCAAGTACAACTTTTTTTAAAAAAATGACAAAGTTATAATGTAAGTATTCATTAACATGGTAACCATTTAAACATCATCTGAACCATATTAAACAACTCATTTACTTTTATGAAACGTGTTGAGAGCCTAGGAGTTTATGCATAAGGCTTAGCACTTTTAACATTGCTGGCCTAGGTGACAAGACTGTGTTCTCTTAATGGTGATTCAGGAAATCTTATATACTTGTGTTACCGCAGCTGGTGTGCGGAGGCAAGGCTAGCACCCGTGACTGGCCTGGCCCTGGAAAACAAGCATTCACGCTCCCATGCTGCTCTGTGACACAGAATACAAAGTCTGATTTAGGGTGAAACTACATGCAGGGCGTGGAGAGGACTGTGCCAAGGGGTTCACTGTGGCTGGAGGACAAAAGGGAAGCTGGGTATTTCGACTTTAAAATACGTGGTAAGAGAGGTGAAGAAGCCGGGAGCCTTCTCACAACCATTCCAGGTCAGCAACTCCCAAGATATTTGTATCAAGGTAGTTGGTAGGAAATATAAATGCTCACTGGGCCAGACTCAAGAACTAAACTATCAGAACAGATGCGAATTTGAGGACAGGCTTATCAAACTGCCTATAAACTAGTTGTGGTATCAGCTCAAAAGATGGCTGTCTGTCTGATTTCAGCTGGTAAGGAATCTCTAAAAATGTTCACATGTCTATTTTTGGTAAATTTATTTCACAAAGCCACCATTTCATTTCATAAGGACAGTAAGGTTCATTAAATCACAATACAAGACAAAATTTGTAAATGAGATGACAGAACTATTTCAAATACAGTTTGTTGAGTAAAGGCATTTTCACTAACCACAAAATCTAGCAAGACAGAAGGATAATTACACTACCACTATTGTCAAAAGACTATTAGACTGGAGTTTAAGTTCAAAAGGTTAAGGATTTTACAAAAAGATAACATGAGTATAAATAATATATGAAGAGTATTTGATTAGCTACAGAAAATGTTAGTGAGTGTGGTTTTCTTCCTCTGAACTACTAGATTTAGAAAGTTAATACCAGCTCCACTTAAATTTTGACCTACTTTAATTCCTTATCAGTGGCACCTTAACCTGGAATACTCAAAGTAATTCAGTTACTTTGGCCACCAAATTAAGTCACCATTACATTTCCAAAGTGATTTATCTAGGATACACTGGAGTAGCCTATACTTGTTATATAGTATTGTGCAAACTTATTTTTTTCCCAATATTTCTTGTATTTTTCCAAAGCCCTGTTTCTCAGGACTTTGATCGTTAAATATGTCTACATTAAGGTCCCAAACACCCATGTCTGTTATGAGAACATGTGGGGTAAATCCATTCTCTTTAATGTGACAAGCTACATTCTAAAAATGACCCCAAACCTGCTATATTGGGACAGGTTGCAAGGTGCTATCTAAAGATCTGAGGGACATTCAGGGGACAGACCTCAGACAAGGGATTTTAAAATTTTTTACATTTTCAAGAGAAACATTCTGGGAAGGGAAAAAGTGTTCTATAATCTAGGGCATGTTCAAGAGCCCTTGCTCTCATAGCCAAATGTATGAAAACAGTGTTCTTTAAAGAAATACAGGTCTATGAGCCAAGACAAGCTTTGGCTAAATGACGGGTAACTTTTGTTTGGCTCTGGAGGTTTCCATGGAAACAGCCTGAGAGACAGAAAAAGCAGCGTTATCATTATCTGTAATGCCATCTGATAAAACTGCACGATTCATTCATGCTATCCAGAGCAGATGTATTACTTCTGATAAGCCTTCACAAAGGAGAAAGGAGTTCTATCTGGTCACACTTGGAATTTCCTGCCTTCCTCCATTTGAAACCTTAAATTAAAATCCTGATAAAAACCTCCCCCGAACATTTCCCTCAGGAACCTCTGTTCAAGTAATGCTTCAGTAATCAGAAGCCAAATGAAGAAACGTGAAGCACATGGAGCTCCACTGCCAAGTTCTTAAAATTATATGACGCCAAGCTTACTGTAGCTGAAGAAATTATTCTGAAGAGTATGTACAATTCCATTATATCAGATCTCAGCCAGGCAAGAAATACTGTCCTAAGCGTTTATTATACACAGTTGAATCAGGTGGCATCCCTCATAATTTTTCTCCCTCTTTATGTCTAGATCATCTGTGTGTATATATATCCATCCGTATTAGTATCTATATATTTAATATAGTAACACACACCACACACCATTATCGAATCTTATTTCAGGTTAGTGCTTCTCGGAAAGGCCACAAAAGCAGCCCTAGCTCAAAATTCTACACCTGAAGTACACAAAAATAAAAACCTCAACAATAAAATATAAACAAGACGAACAAGATAAGGAGGCATGCAACCTTTAGCACCGTATTTAAGACCACAGAGGGCAAGAGTGTTGACAGAGGTCTAAAGAGGAATTCAGCTGTAGGTTTTCTCCTGGAATGGGATCCCAAACACAGAACCATCTCATAGAGTCCAGTACTTTTAAACAGGGAAAGCCTGAGAAATTCTATGAACAGAAACGTCAAAATCCATTAATTTACCAGACACAGAAGATTTGACATTGTTTCTTATTCTAAAAACAATGAAGACATTATTCTTTAGGAACGAACTGTTCACTTTTGGAGAACAGTTGGGAAATCACTGCTGGCTCAATGAGCTAAATGATGCCTCAGTAAGTTAAAAAGACATGATACACCCCCACAACTTCCAATTTACTCATGGAAAGTAGCTTACTAATGAGCCGTTAGCTCCCTGGTATCTGTACAATGATATAGACATGGGCTACACTGGAGTCATTCAACCTAGCATATACAACTGTATGCTCCACCAGCAAGACATCTGAAAAACACCCACACCTCTATGCATAGCATTGGTGTGGGAATCCAAATCACAGAAAAAAGTTTCAGCTTGGTCCTTTCCATAAAAAGGGACTCAAAAGTCTAGGGAAGCATTTATTCAGAAATGGGCTGAAGATTCTTTTGGTTTAAAGGTGGCAGGCAAGAAGTTAGAGGGCCAGAAATGACTTTAGATATCAACCAGTGCAAATCCCTCATCTTGTTAGTGGGAAAACTGAGGCCTAAAGATAAGTGTCGGCCCTCACAATGGAAGAACCGTGACCAGAAGAGAAGCCATGTAATTCTGGGTGTGGTACTTTCCCCATTATGCTGATGTCTCAGGCTCCTTTAAATCTCAACATGTGTCATTTAATCAAGCTCACAGTAAATGACTGAGAAAGATCAGATAGGGAAAACACTGAATTTTTAGAAAGATTTTGGTAACAATTCATGTTCTGATGTGCTTAATATTAGCAAGGGTAAAGTCCTACTTATCTTTTGGTAAAAATGTTATTTCCTGCATGAAACAGGTTCCTTTTCTGAGAGCCATTTTTGTAGGTACTGGGGTAGCTCACAGCTGGCAGCTTTCATATGCCCCATCTTTGTAGTTAGAGTTCAATTCAGCAGATCCTGTATCATCAGGTGGGCTGAAATGACTGCTGTCTTGAGAATCTGTATCAATACTTTTGGTCTCTGACTGAAGGTGGACAGAAACCTGAACTGCTATCTCCTGGCCTTGTTCACTCAGGGAACCATCATCCGAATCTCCTCCTGGTGAATTACTCCGGCCCATCTCTGGGTTAATGACAAAGATGCCATCTTGACCATTCAAGGCAGGTCTCTCTTTAATTCTTTCTCCCATGTCATCAGGGTCATCCACTCGCACAGCCTCAAACATCTCCTCTACAAAGGCCCGACAGTTTAGAATAAGGGGTGGCAGAGGGACGCTTCTTGCCAGTTCTTCAATATAACGAGCAAACTCCATGGTTTTAAACTGTGTGACTTTGGCGAGCTCCAGAGTCTTGGCTGAGGTGATGATGGGGATGCGCTTTGCGATCTCAAAGGCCTTCTGAAGTTTCTCTGCCCCTTCAGTTCGGAAGAATTCATTGATGGCTTTCTCAGTTTTACGAAGATGGCTGCTCATCATGCACAGCCGTGTGACATTCAAGATGAGAGTGATTGTAAAGGCAATCAGGCAAACAACCATGTAGTAGACACTCATGTCTCCCGAGGTGAAGATAACACGCAGGGTGACCGAGTAGGAGGCACGGATCGGAGAGGTGATAAAACATGTATAAAGCCCACGGTCAGCAAAGGCTACGTTGGTGATATTCAGGAAGTTATCAGAAACCAACCATTTTCCACCTGATAACCCAATAGAAATAAAAAATTACAGCAAAAAGAAGGCTATTACTAAATACGCCAACTGCCTTATCAATATTCCACCTCTTCATGAGAGTACTTTAAATCAATTCTTCTATTAGGTTCTGCTATTTCCTTAAAAGATGTAAGAAAGGGCAGACTTTTTATGTTCAGAGTCAGAATTTAAACAGCCTGGAACTTAAAAAAGGGAATCAAGATCTTCCTGACACTAATGATTATCATAACTACCTTTTCACTGCTACATGTAAGAAGCCTTTCAGGGAGACAGGTGTGTCGACATAATGCTAAATGACTAAACTTCAAAAGAAATATTTATGTGTGTGTGTGTGTCTATATCACAGTCTCTACCTAGACTTTCTCATAAACTAGAAGGATGTGCCTCGGAAATATAAAACAATGGCTATTTATAATGGATTACGAGTAATTTTTACTTCCTTTTAAACTGTTTACTTTCAATAATGAACTTATTTATTTAAGACGAAAACTATTTTTAAAAAACCCTACCAATTTAATGCATTTGTTCAATTACGAACTGGCTAATCTGGCATGCCTTGCACATGTTAATTTGTCTTGTTAGGAAAGGTTGGTTGATGATAATATCTTGTTTCTCTGACAAGAGTAAATGAAGCACAAGCCAAAAGATATGTTTCACAAGCGAGGCTAAGTGACCAGCTTGGGAGAGAGAAAAAAGTTGCCCTTAAGATGCCTAGGCTTGTTTTAAACCTAAAACATGCTGCCTCTCTTCCATACATCAAGGTATCTTCATTCAGGGAACACGTATACAAAAGCGCAAGAGTATGAAAAACAAAGCACACTGACCACCCACCATGATTCAACATCCTTTAATAACTTGGAAAAAAAAAACAACTTGGCTCTGCCTGCACAATTCTCACCTTTGTGGTAAGTTCTCAGTGTACCCTGTGCTTTAACTAAAGCCTTTCAACGATGGGATAGATGGGCTAATGTGCGGTATAGGTATGAGTCCCAATGCCTAGAGGTGGTGTCCCAGAGGAGGCTGGGTGACTGCTTGCTAAGCACCATTTCAATGTCTAATCTTCCAGATTTCTTTCATCCCTGAGATTCTAGGGTTCGGGATTATTTGGGAGGCACATCAATTAGTAAGTACTGTGGATTGCGCCCATTCTTATCATCATCAAAACTTATCTAAATTCTATAGTTATATTTTTACTAAAGTAAAAAGAGGAAAACATGTAGTTATGAATATAGTCATTATTTTATAAACTTCTGTTCTATAAACTTGGAGCTATGAAAAGGATACCCTGTGAATCCACGGTATGATGAACTACATAGACTCCACTCATCAACCATTATAACCACAATCTAAACTCTCTACCTCACTTGCTGATAATAGCTCAAGATTTATGAACCTTATATTAGACTAATATGTTATTTAAACTCTTCTCACTTGAGATTCATATAATTTAAAATAATTGTCCAGAGCTGCTGCTGAAAGCATCAATGACAGATGTTAGTGGTTTTCAAAGTAAGGGCAAAATAGGAAAATAAAACTGCCATTCCACTTGGCTGGTCTCATCCTAACCTAAGCTTTGTCTGTACAGTCAGTCTGTAATAACCACATTGATTAATTCACATCTTAGATGGGTTTGTTAGGACCCTAGAGCCAAACGAGATAAGAGTTTAGTTCAGTGGATCCAAACAGGGAACCCCAAATCATGTTCAAAATACATGTTCTGGGCACCACTCTAGAGATTCTGATTTATAGGTCTATATTCTTTTTTTTTTTTTTTTTTTTTTTTTGCGTTACGCGGGCCTCTCACTGTTGTGGCCTCTCCCGTTGAGGGGCACAGGCTCCGGACCCGCAGGCTCAGAGGCCGTGGCTCACGGGCCCAGCCGCTCCGCGGCATGTGGGATCCTCCCGGACCGGGGCACGAACCCGTGTCCCCTGCATCAGCAGGCGGACTCTCAACCACCGCGCCACCAGGGAAGCCCCCAATAGATCTATATTCTTAAGAAGCTCTGTTCTTTCTAACATTCAAACTCTTCAATCCCTTGGTGGCCAGTTACTCAGTTTGTAGAAGGTTAAAATGTTTAGCGTATACTTTAGAAGGAAGCACCATCTGTTTCCTTTTCAGTTTTCCACTCTAATATGAATAGCCAAATATCCTTATATTCCAAGAGATTAGACTATCTTTCTAGCAAAAAATATAAAGGGGCCTTTTCCGAAAAGTGTAGCTTGTGAGGATCCCAGAATTTAATCTTTATCCCATTGATATTTCATGGAGATTTCTTCCTAAGGTGTTTTAACACAAGTAGTCTTCAAAAAAAAAAAATCTTTCTAACAGAACACTAATTAAAGGAAATAGTATTCTGATTAAGATGTGTTTACGGGTTCATAAACAGCATAATAAAAACCTGTCAAAAAGCAGACCTTGGTCACATTATTATGATGTTTGTGTGATTTTTTAAGACTGACAGACAAAAAAATACAAGGGAAACTCTCCTGTTTTCAAGTAAATTAAGGTATAGAATAGAAAGGGCTTATAGAATTCCTCCTCGGTGCCCTTCCGATTCTGAGGGACTTAAAGTTTTATGCACAGATGTTTATAACTATTTTAAAAAATATCCTAGATTTCCTCCAACATTTTTAGTAACTCATTTCTGAGCAAAAAATTTTTATTTATGATTCTAAGTCTAACCCAAATCCTTCTTGCTGTATTCACACAGGGCCAGCACACTGTACTACTCACATTACAGTCTAGGTGAATGGTGCCCCTGGAGTTGTGCAGCGCGTAGCCTGCACAGCTGTATGCAGCAACCCTGATGGAGTCTACCTTGAACGAAGAAGGAAACCAGCTCACCAAGAGGAGAGAAAATAGCTCACCATCATTATGTGAACACCTTTTAAATTTATAACTATTCTCTATTTTTTTCTGGTTAAGTAATTACCATTATTTTGCTTTTTCTGATAGGTATAATACTCCAGGCCTTCCAAAGTTTTAACTATTTACCGTAGTACCTCATCTTAGAGATTTCTTGTTGAATATGCCTTAAAACCAAGAAGAAAGAAGTAATAGGAGAGGGAGGGAGACGCAAGAGGGAGGAGATATGGGAACATATGTATATGTATAACTGATTCACTTTGTTGTAAAGCAGAAACTAACACACCATTGTAAAGCAATTATACTCCAATAAAGATGTTAAAAAAAAAAGAATAGGAAATGAGTAACCTTGATTAATTATACTCTGGCATAGTTACCTCTGCCTCTGTTATCCAGCTGCTGTCCTTTTGAGTTGTACCAATAGACACCTTCATAGTGGTCGACTGTGAGAAGACACTCAATTGAAACACTAGTTCCCTCTCTGGCTATGATGACATCATCACCTGAGTGGGAATCTGCTGAGAGTTCAAAACTTGGGAGAAATGATGCATTGGAAGAACTATGATTTGCTCCCAGCGGGGTCATTTGGTTGAAGCCTACATCTTCCAAAGCAAAAGCAGCTGGCACAGTAACACTCACCACTAAAGTGAATAAACAACAATGTGGCTTCATGGGAAAATGGGGGAAAATCTTGTTTAGAGTTGGAGAACTGAAAAGCTTCTATATTATGACAAGAGCACGGTGGGTCATTGATTGCTTGGTATTGCAGTTTTCAAAAAAGATGGTAGATCCAGGTATATTTTGAAGTCTTCAAGATTAAAAGAGATGAGTAGAGACCAACCTAAAAGAAAGCCAGATATAAAGTTTAACCAAGAAAGACTCATAATGGTGTGAAACTCTATGTCCTAAAAATAAACAGATGTGAAACTGATTAGAATAATTGGCATCAACATTAGGGAGTGAAATAGAGAGAACACCACCTAAAAAACCCAACAGAATCGGTAGAAAGAGCACTGAATTGGGAAACGGCAGACCTAGATTCTGGTACTAGCTTTGCTACTAACTAGCTGTAGGTCCTTGGCAAGTAGTTAGGCTTGTTCTCTCATGTGTCAAATGAGGGACTGGATGAGACAATCTCTAAGGGCCCTTCTAGTTCTGAAATGCTGTGATGCTATTTCACTCTGACAAACTCCAAGCAACAGGGAGCCAATGAAGGTTAAAATATTTAGCTTAATGATCTTTTATTCCAACCTGCACCATTACCAAATGCTGTTATATCAATAATTTAAATCAACTGGTACATTATAATCATAACCATGGAGCTCAAAATTTGAGTAATTCAAGTACACAGACATATAAGATATAAATAATACAGGGCTACCTGAAGTAGTTTTTTTGTTTTAACACTAGAAAGAAAACTGCACTACTACAGGTACATAAATAGTTACTGACTTCTGAGGCTACAGAACCTCCCTCTTGGGCAAGAAAGTTAGACAAAAGAATTTTCCTTTAATAATGTCTTCAAAATCAAGAAACAAAATTCAGTATATTTAAGTTTGTAAGAATACCAGATTTCTAGCTCAAAGTCTATAAAATTAGCTAAGGGAGGAACTGACACCTTAAATGTCTAGATGGTAGAAATACAGATGTAAACTACAGGGAAAGATTGTCAGACACATTTAAAAGAAGAGTAAAATATCATAAACAAAAGCAAAATGATATCCCAGTCTAAGAATCTATGTGATTATGATGAACTTCCTGGTAATTTGATTCCTCTTTTAAAATCAGACTCTTTTAAAAAAAACTTTATTTTATTTATTTATTTTTGGCTGCTTTGGGTCTTCGTTGCTGCATGCGGGCTTTCTCTAGTTGCGGCGAGCGGGGGCTACTCTCCGTTGCGGTGCGCGGACTTCAGTAGTTGTGGCACGTGGACTCAGTAGTTGTGTCTCATGGGCTCCAGAGCGCAGGCTCAGTAGTTGTGGTGCACGGGCTTAGTTGCTCTGCGGCATGAGGGATCTTCCCAGACCAGAGCTTGAACCTGTGTCCCCTGTGTTGGCAGGCGGATTCTTAACCACTGTGCCACCAGGGAAGCCCCTAAAATCACTGACTCTTAAAGAAATATTTCAAATTCTATTTCTGTAAAATATGGGATGAAACACCTAGCTTTATTTCTTATAAGGGCCCAAAATAATTAGTTTCGGAAATGACATTTAATCCCCTGTATACTCACGTGAAAGCTGCTTGATCATACAACATAAAAATAAAGTGATCATTGTATTTTGCCATTAAACTACTCAAAGTCTAAATTACATTAAGTTGTAAATATCATTTAATCTTCATTAGACCTTGAAAGGATGGTTGGATGATGACAATAATTTTCTCTTTCAAGTTTAAGTATGGACTATTTAGAGTAAAACAAAGAACTTCAGAGTTTGCTATACATAAATAGATAAACACATGTGCTTGTTTCTATTTCTTTCCAAAACCCCACTAAAATGACACTAAAGAAAACAAAGCACTTAGGCATTGGAGAGGATTATAGAAGTGATCTGATCTACCTCTTCACTGTGACTTGCTCTTTAAGAGTATACTATAAGTTAGCAGGAGAATCCTGGTCTCTATTAGGAGGGAGTGGAGGGTGGAAACAATGGAAATAACATTTATTAAATGACTGAAGTAAGCCAGGCACTGTGCTAGGGCTTGATATATGTAAGCTCCCAACTTTTTCACTACAATTGGCAGATGTGATTTTGTCCTTTATTCTAGACTTGTGGTTCTCAACAGTGACAGGAAATGAGTGTGCTGAAAAAGTGCTCCAAGTTTTCCCCAGGACTTCCATAACGAGTACCTATGGCTTCATCCAAGTTGGCATTTCCCAAATTTCATTCATTCCTTCTACTGTTAAGATGGTTTTTTTTTTGCTATATCCATGAACGAAATTATTATTATTTATGCTTTTCTTTAAAAAACTCATTTTTCTTTCATACATTTATGTTAAAAGGAAAGTCTGTATCACATCTGTAGATAAAAGTAACTGTACACATAAGCACAATGCAAACAAAGTCATGTTATTAACTTCTAGAGATACTGCCATCTGTTAAAGGCTCTGAGCTGGAGGCCTGCTCTTTTTGTGGAGAAAACAAAAACAAAACAAAACAGCTCTTTCCTGGCTGGAACCATGGAGAGTGCAGAAGAGAAGAAAAAGAAGGTTCCTGCTGTGCCAGAAACCCTTAAGAAAAAGTGAAAGAATTTCGCAGAGCTTAAGATCAAGTGCCTGAGGAAGAAATTTGCTCAAAAGATGCTTTGAAAGGCAAGGAGGAAGCTTATCTATGAAAAAGCTAAGCGCTATCACAGGGAATACCAGCAGATGTACAGAACTGAAATTCGAATGGCTGGGATGGCAAGAAAAGCTGGCAACTTCCATGTACCTGCGGAACCCAAATTGGCATGTCATCAGGATCAGAGGTATCAATGGTGTGAGTCCAAAGGTTCGAAAGGTGTTGCAGCTTCTTTGCCTCCGTCAGATTTTCAATGGCACCTTTGTGAAGCACGACAAGGCTTCAATTAACATGCTGAGAATTGTGGAACCATACATAGCATGGGGTTACCCAAACCTGAAGTCATAAATGAACTGATCTACAAGCGTGGTTATGGCAAAATCAACAAGAAGCGAACTGCCCTAACGGATAACGTGTTGATTGCTCAATCTCTTGGCAAATACGGTATTATCTGCATGGAGGATCTGATTCATGAGATCTATACTGTTGGAAAACGTTTCAAAGAAGCAAACAACTTCCTGTGGCCCTTCAAATTGTCTTCTCCACGAGGTGGAATGAAGAAAAAGACCACCCATTTTGTAGAAGGTGGAGATGCTGGCAACAGGGAAGACCAGATCAACAGGCTTATTAGAAGGATGAACTAAGGTATCTACCACGATTATTTCTGTAATCTGGTCAGTTAATAAACAGTGACTGCTTTCAAACTGAAAAAAACAAAACAAAACAAACCTCCCAGAACTCCACTTTATTCTAATACCACCTCATTTCTTATTCTGCCATTCCTTTGCTCCCCACCGCTTCCTACTACAGAGCTCAGAACGTACTATTTTAGACCAGGGGTATACATTTTAATCTATTCAACTGTGTCTACTGAGTACCTACTTTGTGCCAACCTACTCTACCACAGACACTGTCTCTGCCTTCATGGAGCTCAGTTGGGTAGAGGACATAGACACTAAGTACATACAAAATACACTAAAATGCTACCCAAGGGAAAGTACAGGATGCTACAGGAGCACCCAACATGGAGAGCTAACCATGTCACAGAAAGCCTCCCTGAGAAAGTAAGGTGTGCAATAGGACCTGACGATAAATGGGAATCGAGAATGCAAGAGAGCCATCTAGGTAAAGGGACAGGGGGCAGGGAAAAAGCAGAGGGGTCACTGGTTAGAAGGTGTTCAGGAAAAAGAGCTACAAGTTGTGCCCAGAGAGTAATGGGTCTGATTCCTGATTCTGGAGGGGAGCAGTTTCGACCAACAGCAAAACTGGAGGTAGACTTTGGGAACTGGAGTGGCAGGTTGAAGTGAGTGAAAGAGATAATTGTCCAAGGTGAAGCAGTCAAAGAACTGAGAGGCTCAAAAGTGGGGTACATCACGTATGGGGGTGCTGATGTCCCCCCAGGATCAAGGCAGCTAAGGTAGAAGACAATGGAAATAGAAGAAATGGACTCACTCTCCCTGCTCTGAGATGCAGGAGCTTCATGGGAATGAACAGCCTCCACGTGACAGGGCTGTGGGGCAATAGTGCCCTGGCAGTGTTACTGCTGTATGGAATCCCTTCTTCATGCAGCTTCCCTGAGCCTCCTCTCAAGGCCTGGCTCTTCCTCCCACATGGATCCAGAGTGTACCTGGATGCAGGATGGCTATTCCCTGACCCCTGTAGCCCTCACCATTACACTAGTCACCTGGCTCTGGTATATGCTGCTCTGTACTACCAGGCAGTCTACACCATCTCACCTATGAGCACTTTAAGCACAGGGACTGTATTTTTTTGATGCTATGTTTCGTAACTAGCACATGTTCAATAAATACTTACTGACAGAGAATAGTTTGAATATAATCAAGTATGTTATGGATCTCTGTAAATTGAAGAATGTTATACGACAGGGATCATAATTATTTAGGCCCACGTGCATTTACTAGCACTTGTTATATTCTCTGAGACAAAAAGAACCAATGTTGTAATCTCGAAAGATCCTAAAGGCATAATGCCTAAATGCATTCCTTGAACCAACCACTAACCCTCAAAGTCTTCATTTACCATCTAGTCCTAGGAGATAATGGTGGGAATAAAAGATTATGAAGTCCAGAATTTCCAAACCACACTGAATATCACAATCACCTAGAGGACTTGTTAAAAATATACATTACTGGGTTCCATCCCAGACCTACTGACCTGGTGAATAAGAACCTCTGGGTTTGGACCTTGGAATTCATGGTTTTTAATTAGCTCCCTGGGTGATTCTGAGGCAGAGGGTCCATGGACTAGCAACCACTAATATACTTCCTCATTTTCTCTACAACGGCCCTGCTCCAGACTGTCTGAACACTTCCAATACGAGAGAACTATTACTCAGATTACATTCTGGATTGTTTACCCTGGAACATCATACTTGCTGGCCTCTGATAAAGGCAGGGTAGCAGAGAAGTTCAGAGTACAGACTCTGGAACCAGGTTTCCTGGGCTCGAATCCTGGCTCTGACTCTAACCAGCGTTATGACTTTTGTTAATGATTTAATCTCTCTGTGCCTCAGTCCCTCCATCTTTTTTTTTTTTTTTTTTTTTTTGCAGTACGTGGGCCTC